>NW_026868185.1:0-67498 GCF_020745735.1 Hemiscyllium ocellatum | reverse complement strand
GTACTGGGCCCGGGAGGTGAAAGGTGAGGCAGGTTGTGGGGGGGACGGAGGGGAAGGAATGTGGGGCCTGTCCTGTCATAGTCACATTGACCATGTTGTGTGTGAGCGGGTGTGAGACACAGTGAGAGAAACAAAGTGCACCATCTTTATTCCAATTCCCACCACCAGGAAGATAGGAAAACACCCGGGTGGCCAGTGACAAGCAGCGCCCTTCACATCAAAGGGCAATGCTGTGTGATCATCAGTGAAGTGGGAGGGCAGGGACTCAATCAAAATAGAGTTGGAGGGGGAAATGATGCACTCCACTCCCTGCGGCGCCCACCTCGCCCCTGAACAACTCCAGGGTGTTGGTGGACACCGCGTGCTCCTTCTCCAAGGACACCCGGGCTCTAACGTAACCCGCGGAAGAGTGGTAAGGCAGTCGGCCTTAACGACCCCTCCACGGCCCACCGCCAGGACCATCCCTCCAGACCCTCCCCCTCTCTGAGGATGAAAGATCAGTCCTCAGCAGAGGCCTCACCTTCATTCCCCTAAGCTCTAGGATTAACAAGTTCAACACGCGGCGAGACATCGAACAATTCTTCCGCCGCCTTCGCCTCCCGTGCCTACTTCTTCAAACCAAGATTCTCGCCCACCCTCTGACCACCCCTTCTTCCGCCTCCAACACAGCCCATCCACCTGGACACCCGTGCTGGCCTCTTACCGCCTTTGATCACTTCATAGCCAACTGCCGCCGCGCATTAACCGCCTCAACCTCTCCACCCCTCTCACCCCCTCCAACCTCTCACCTCTCGGAATGTGCAGCCCTCCACTCTCTCCGCTCCAATCCCAACCTCACCATCAAACCAGCAGACAAGGAGGTGCGGTAAGTAGTTTGGCGCACTGACCTTTACACTGCTGAGGCTAAACGCCAGCTCGCGGACACCTTCCTCCTACTGCCCCCCCTTGACCATGACCTCACCTCCCACCACCAAACCATCATCTCCCAGACCATGCAAAACCTCATCACCTCAGGGGATCTCCCATCCACCACCTCCAACATCAGTCCCACAACCCCGCACCTCCCGTTTCTACCTCCTGCCCAAAATCTACAAACCTGACTGCCCGGCCGACCCATTGCTCAACCTGCTCCTGCCCCACTGAACTCATCTCTGCATACCTCGACACAGTCCTGTCCCCCTTAGTCAAAAAACTCCCCACATACATTCGGGACACCACCCACACCCTCCACCTCCTCCATGATTTTCGCTTCCCCGGTCCCCAACGCCTTATCTTCACCATGGACCTCCATCCACCGCATCACAAAGGACTCAAAGCCCTCCGCATCTTGCTTTCCCCCTCCCCGCCAACCTACAGTACCCTTTCTACTGACACCCTCCTTCGACTGACTGAACTGGTCCTCACCCGAAACAACTTCTCTTTCCAATCCTCCCACTCCTCCAAACCAAAGGAGTAGCCATGGGCAACCGCATGGGCCCCAGCTATGCCACCATTTCGTAGGATATGAGGAACAGTCCATCTTCCACACTGCACTGACACCACCCTCAACTTTTCCTCCGCTACATTGATGACTGTATCGGCGCTGTTTCGTGCTCGCACGAGGAGGTTGAAACAGTTCATCCACTTTACCAACACCTTCCACCCTGACCTCAATTCAACTGGACAGTCTCAGACTCCTCCTTCCCTTCCTAGACCTTTCCATTTCTATCTCGGAACAACCGAATCAACACGGACATTTACTATAAACCAACTGACTCCCACAGCTACCTAGACTACACCTCCTCCCACCCTGCCCCCTGTAAAAACGCCATCCCATATTCCCAATTCGTTCGTCTCTCGCCGCATCTGCTCCCAGGAGAACCAGTTCCAATACCTTACAACCCAGATGCCTCCTTCTTCAAAGATCGCAATTTTCCCCCAGACGTGATCGACGATGCCCTCCACCGCATCTCCTTCCACTTCCCGCTCCTGCCCCTCCAACCGCCACCAGGACAGAAACCCCACTGGTTCTCACCTACCACCCCACCAACCTCCATATACAGCGTATCATCTGCCGTCATTTCCGCCACCTCTCCAAATGGACCCCACAACCAGGGATATATTTCCCCCTCCCCTATCAGTGTTCCCGAAAGACCACTCCCTCCGTGACTCGCTCATCATGTCCACACCCCCCACCAACCCAACCTCCACTCCTGGCACCTTTCCCTGCAACCACAGAAATGCAAAACTTGCGCCACACCTCCCCCCTCCTTCCCTCCCAGGCCCCAAGGGATCCTTCCATATCCAGCCACAAATTCACCTGCACCTCCACACACCTCATTTTTGCATCCGCTGCACCCGATGTGGCCTCCTCTATATTGGGGAGACAGCCCGCCTACTTGCGGAACGTTTCAGAGAACACCTCTGGGACACCCGGACCAACCAACCCAACCACCCCGTGGCTCAATACTTCAACTCCCCCTCCCACTCCACCAAGGACATGCAGGTCCTTGGACTCCTCCATCGCCAGAACCATAGCAACACTGTTGGGAGGAAGAGCGCCTCATCTTCCGCCTAGGAACCCTCCAACCACAAGGGATGAACTCAGATTTCTCCAGATTCTTCATTTTCCTTTCCCCTCCCCCCACCTTGTCTCAGTCAAATCCCTCGAACTCAGCACCGCCTTCCTAACCTGCAATTGTTCTTCCTGACCTCTCCGCCCCCACCCCACTCCGGCTTACCACCCTCACCTTGACCTCCTTCCACCAATCGCATCTCCAACGCCCCTCCCCCAGTCCCTCCTCCCTACCTTTATCTTAGCCTGCTGGACACACTTTCCTCATTCCTGAAGAAGGGCTTATGCCTGAAACATCGATTCTCCTGCTCTTTGGATGCTGCCTGACCTGCTGTGCTTTTCCAGCAACACACGTTTCAGCTCTGATCTCCAGCATCTGCAGTCATCACTTTCTCCTCGAAAGGAACCAGGTTAGTTGCACACAGGTGTTATCAATTCAAGAAGGAGTGAAAGTAGAAAAAGTCCCTGGGCTGGATGGGATTTATCCGAGGATTCTCTGGGAAGCTAGGGAGGAGATAGCAGAGCCTTTGGCTTTGATATTTGAGTCATCATTGTCTACGGTTTAGTATCTGAGGACTGGAGGATTGCAAATGTTGTGCCCTTGTTCAAGAAGGGCAGCAGAGATGACCCAGGTAATTATAGATCAGTGAGCCTTCCTTCTATTGTACGAAAGATTTTGGAAAGGATCATAAGAGATAAAATTATAATCATCTAGTAAGCAACAATTTAATTTCAGATAGTCAAACATGGTTTCGTCAAGGGCAGATCGTTTCTGACGAACTCATTGAGTTTTTTGAGAAGGTGTGACCAAGCATGCAGAAGAGGTAGAGCAGTTGACGTGGTATACTTGGACTTCAGTAAAGCGTTTGATAAGGTTCCACATGGTAGGCTGATGGAGAAAATGCAGAGGCATGGAATTGAGGGTGGTTTAGCAGTTTGGAGAGAAACTGGAAGGAGCATTGAGTGGTGGTTCGATGGAAAAAAATTCAGTCTGGTTGAGTCCAGTTACTCGTGGTGTTCCACAAGGATGTTTTGGGACCACTGCTGTTTGTCATTTTTATAACTGACTTAGATGAAGGCACAGGTGGATGGATTAGTAAATTTGCAGACGACACTAAAGTCGGGTGGCGTAACTGGACAGTTTGGAAGAATGTTTACAGATTGCAGGGATTTGGATAAACTGCACAATTGAGCTGAGAGGTGGCAAATGGAGTTCAATGCAGCTAAATGTGAGGAGGAATAACAGGATGACAGAGTAGTTGGTCAATGGAGAGATTCTTGGTAGTGTGAATGTGCGGAGGGATCTTGGAGTCCATGTGCATAAATCCATGAAAGTTGCAATCCAGGTATATAGTGCTGTTAAGAAGGCACACGGTGTGTCTTGGGTTTCATTGGTAGAGGGATTGAGTTCCACAACCGCAATATCATGCTGCAACTATACAAAACACTGGTGCAGCCATACTTGGAATATTGTGTACAGTTCTGGTCGCCCCATCATAGAAAGGATGTGGAAACATTGGAAAAGGTGCAGAGGAGATTTACCGATATTGCCTGGCCTGGAGGGAAGGTCTTATGAGGAAAAGGCTGAGACTTGGGTCTTTTTCTCATTGGAAAGGCGGCGGCTCAGGGGGATTTATGATAGGGACATAAAAGATGATCAGAGGATGAGAAGTTTAGACCGAGAAAGACGTTTTCCTAGGATGATGACGTTAGCTTGTACGAGAGGGCATAACACAAATTGAGGGGTGATGGATTTAAGACAGATGTCAGAGGCAAGGTCTTTACACAGAGAGTGGTAAGGGCATGGAATGCCCTACCTGCAAGGTAGTCAACTCAGCCACATTAGGGAGATTTAAACAATCCTTAGATAAGTGCATGGTTGATTTTGGGATAGTGTCGGGAATGAGCTGAGAATAGTTCACAGTCAGCGCAACATCAAGGGCCGAAGGCCTGTTCTGCGCTGGATGTTCTTTTTTCTATGTTCTAAACTTAGTGCAGGAAGCTGAAAGAATGAGCAGCTTTTAAAACAAAAACCTCTTGGAGCTCAAAGCTTTCAATGAGAGAGTTGAGCCCGATGGTAAGTTCAGGTAACCTTTATTCAACCCAACTTTGTTACAGCTTCAGATCCCCCCAGCAAAAGAGGCAGAGAAAAAGTAGTTGCTTTTTCGAACAGCTCAAGGTGAAAGTGCACACACCACACCTACCCCTGTCCTGTCCCCCCGACTCTCCACCCCCCCCCCCCTCACTGTCTTTACTATTGGTCAGCACCAACTTATCCCTTTGTATTTGGATCCTTGGTACAGCCGTAACCCGGAGGAAGTATTGCCTCACTCAGCAATTTCAACCCATACCCTGTCTGCAAGTAAGTTTCTCCCCGCTCCTTTGCCAGGAAGGGGCAGTGTAGAGTCAACCAGACTGCTGTGGGTCTGGAGTCACGTGTAGGCCAGACCGGTAAAGGATGCAGCTGGAACGACTTGAGTGTATCCTTTCCCACAATGGTGGTTCCCTTCCCTAACAAGGGAGAGAGGGAATCAGATGGGGGCTTTCTCCCCCTACCACCCCCTCCCTGAAACGGTCTCATCGTTAGATTCCGAATTCCACATTTCTGACCGAATACCAATTCTGCCATCTGTCGTGGCGGGATTCAAACCCGGGAGTCCCCGGAACCGGGTTCATATTCCAATCGATAATGGGACTCGCCCGTCACTCCTTCAATCCCCCTGCGATGGCACATGAACTCGCTGGTGGCTCCGTAGGTGGGAGCGGCGGGTGAAACCCTTCCCACAGCGAAAGCAGGTGTAAGGTCTCTCCCGGTGTGGACCCTCGGTGGGTCAGCAGGTTGGAGGAATAACTGAAGCCCTTCCCACACTGAGAGCAGATGTACGGCCTCTCCTCGGTGTGGACCCGCTGGTGCTTCAGAAGGGAGGAGAATGTGCTGACGGCCTTCCCGCACTCGGGGCAGCTGAAGGGCCTCTCCCCGGTATGGACCCGCTGGTGGCTCCGCAGGATGGAGGAGCAGGTGAAGCCCTTCCCGCACTTAGAGCAGGTGAACGGCCTCTCCCCGGTGTGGACACGCTGGTGGGTCAGCAGGGTGGAGTTGTTGGTAAAAGCCTTCTCGCACTCGGGGCAGCTGAAGGGCCTCTCCCCCGTGTGGACCCGCTGGTGGCTCCGCAGGTGGGAGGAGCAGGTGAAGCCCTTCCCACACTGAGAGCAGGTGAACGGCCTCTCCCCCGTGTGGACACGCTGGTGGGTCAGCAGAGTGTAGGAATTGCTGAAGGCCTTCCCGCACTGAGAGCAGATGTACGGCCTCTCCCCAGTGTGGATCTGCTGGTGCCTCATCAGGGTGGAGTTGTTGGTAAAAGCCTTCCCACACTCTGGGCAGCTGAAGGGCCTCTCCCCGGTGTGGACACGCCGGTGGCTCCGCAGGGTGGAGGAATAGCTGAAGGCCTTCCCACACTCAGGGCAGCTGAAGGCCTTTCCCCCGTGTGGATCCGCTGGTGCCTCAGCAGGGTGGAGTTGTTGGTAAAAGCCTGCCCGCACTCTGGGCAGCTGAACGGCCTCTCTCCTGTGTGGACCCGCTGGTGGGCCAACAGGGCGGAGAAAAACACGAAGGCCTTCCCGCACTCGGGGCAGCTGAAGGGTCTTTCCCCCGTGTGGTCCTGCTGGTGGGCCAGCAGGTGGGAGGAATGTCTGAAGGCCTTCCCACAGTCGGTGCAGGGGAATGGCCTCTCCCCGGTGTGACTGCGCCGATGAGTCTCCAGGGCAGACGGGACACGGAAGCCTTTCCCACAGTCCCCACACTTCCACGGTTTCTCCACAGGGCGGGATTCCTCGGGTTTCTCCATGGCCAAAGCTTCAGCTGCACACAAACACGTGTAGAGCCCCTCCCTGCCGTGAAATCCCCTTTCCAGGCCTTTTTTAAGCTGTTTCAGGCTCCACACACAGTGCACTGCCACAGTGGGGTCTCTCGTCCAGTCCCACTGATGCTGAAAACATACTCAGACAGGAACCAAAAAGCTTTGATTCCTCTCTCAGAAATCACGGCGAAAATCTTTGCTGGCCCCAGTGGACTGAGTGACTGTTAGACATTGACATCAAAGTGAGGACCGGAGATGCTGGAGAGTCAGTCAAAAAATGTGGCGCTGGAAAGTCACAGCGGAGTCAGGCAGCATCCGAGGAGCAGGAGGGTCAATGTTTCGGTTATAAGCCCTTCATCTGTTGATTTTAAAACTTCCCTCTTCAAATCTTCAAAAATTCTGTCAGAATAGATTACAAAAGTCATCACTGTCAGTGCAGGGTAGAAATTCTGAACAAGCAATTCTACTTTTTGCAGAACATTCTTTTCTTTTGTTATTCCACAAAATTTAAAGCACATCCCACTCTCCCTCCCCCTCTGTTCTCACTCCACTCTAACTAATTCCCCTGAAGGTGCTGATTCAGGATCTTACAGGGACAGAAAAAGCAAAAATGTCAAGACTGACATCTCTCTGAACTTTGGATACCTCCACCTGAAGTTAATATCTTTCCCAACACTGGGGTCCTGCTGAGAGTGAGCAGGTCTGATTTTGGGAAGCAAATAAAAAAGTGTGCCAATTCAGGGTGAACCTGCCTCGCAGCTTCTTGAGCAAGGACCAGACACAAGATGGTTAATGTCCCCAGGAAGGTGGGAGCAAAATGAGACGTCAAGGCATTAACGCCGACATTAGAGAGAAAGTGAACCTATTGACGTGGCAAAAGTTAGTGGAAAGCCAGAGTCATAGAGATGTACAGCACAGAAACAGACCCTTCTGTCCAACACGCCTGTACTGACCAGATATCCTAAATCAATCTAGTCCCATTTGCTGGTATGTGGCCCATAGCTGGGATCATCCCCACCCTGTCCTGAGACCTTGATGCCTCCAAGCTGACCCTCAAAGGTTCAGTTTGTCCCTCCATTCTTTCCCAGTTGTCTTTTGTAGGTTTTGAAAACTTCCCCAATCCTCTGAGTATAGGATTTGGGAAGTTATGTTGTGGCTGTACAGGACATTGGTTAGGCCACATTTGGAATATTGTGTGCAATTCTGGTTTCCTTAGTATCGGTAAGATGTTGGGAAACATCAAAGTGTTCAGAAAAAAATTTACAAGGATGTTGCCAGGGTTGGAGGATGTGATCGATAGGGAGGCAAGGGCTGTTTCCCCTCAGCGTTGGAGGCTAAGGAGTAACCTATAAAATCATGAAGGGCATGGATAGGATAAATAGACAAAGCCTTATCCAGGGGAGGGGGTCGGGGAGAAAAGAGTCCAGAACTAGAGGGCATATGTTTAGAGTGAGGGGAAAAGATACAAATGAGATCTGAGGTGAAACCTTTTCACACAGAGGGTATTACGTGTATGGAATGAGCTGCCAGAGGAAATGGTGGAGGCCAGTACAATTGCAACATTTAAAAGACATCTGGACAGGTGTATGAATAGGAAGGGTTTGAAGGGATATGGGCCAAATGCTGGCAGTTGGGATTAGATTGGGTTGGGATATCTGGTTGGCATGAACGGGTTGAACCGAAGGGTCTGTTTCTAAGCTGTACATCTCCATGACTAGTTGGACCACTTCCCGCTCCTCCGCCCTTGAGCCCCAGTTTTCTCATTTTCCCTCCCCCCACCTTGTCTCAGTCCCAACACTCGAACTCAGCACCACCTTCCCAACCTGCAATCTTCTTCCTGACCTCTCCACCCCCACCCCCCGCTCCCACTCCGGCCTATCACCTTCACCTTAACATCCTTCCACCTATCGCATTTCCAACGTCCCTCCCCCAAGTCCCTCCTCCCTTCCTTTTATCTTAGCCTGCTTGGCACACTTTCCTCATTCCTGAAGAAGGGCTCATGCCCGAAACATGGATTCTCCTGATCCTTGGATGCTGCCTGACCTGCTGCGCTTTTCCAGCAACACATTTTCAGCTCTGATCTCCAGCATCTGCAGTCCTCGCTTTCTCCTCTTGCTAATATACCACTTGCCTTGCTGATTGCTTGCTATACCTGTCTGACAAATGACAGTGACTTGTGTAGAAGGATGCTGAGGCCTCTTTGTCCATCCACACATCATTCCTGATAAAGGGCTCATGTCCAAAATGTCAACTCTCCTGCTCCTCGGATGCTGCCTAACCTACCGTGCTCTTCCAGTACCACAATGTTTGACCCTGATCTCCAGCATCTGCAGTTCTCACTTTCTCCACATTCAAATACATCTCCATTTAAACAATGCACTTCCTTTCTGCGTTTTTTTTTCCACAGCCAAGGGTATAACTTCATATTGTGGTACTGCATTTGCCATTGTGGTCTTCTCTATATCGGAGAGCGAGTGCAAACTTGGGGAACGATTCGCTGAGCATGGCAGCTGTGCCCACAGAGGGTGACCAGACCTCTCAGTAACCACCCATTCTAATTTCCTTCCCACTCCCTTTCTGACATGACCATCTTTGGCCTCCTCCATTGCCACAACAAATCTAACCGCAAATTGGAGGGACAACACCTCATCTTCCGGGCAGCCTGCAGCCCGAAGGACTCAACGTTGAGTTTTCCAATTTCAAAAAACCTCCCTCTCCATTCCCTGACTCCATTCCCATCCCCGCCCTCCTCCCTGCCACCAACAAGATTCATTCCTCCGATTGACCAACCAGGTCGTACCCTCTAACTGTCTTGACCTTTTCCCACTTCACCCCCACCCCCTTTTCTCTGCAGCTTCTGCACCCAGCCCCTGCCCTGAAGAAGGGTTACAACCGACTCGTCGACTTCTCCACCATCTGATGCCTCCTGCCTAACTATTTTGCCAATTGAGATACAGACCTGGATCAACGTTTCCGGAGTCTGTCCCTACCGAATTCACTCTTTCCTTTCAGTTGCTGCAAGTCAACAATTGAACTACAGAATGAAAAGAAATGAAAAAGGGGGCGAGATAAGAGAGTGCCGGACTCACAGATCTGGGACAGAGGAAGGAATGTGCAGTCTGGGTAAAGCTCTATCTTTATTCAGAGAGAGAGGATCAGGAGTCGCAGCTTGAGAAATTCAGAGTCCAACTTCCGCATCAGACAATGGGCTGACTCTGATTGGCAGGAAGACCAGTCTCCTTCCAGTCCTCCAATGTTGCCTATTGGTCAATCAAAAGAAGGTCTCGCGCCTTTTTTGCGTACAGCGATGAGCATGCTCAGTGTTTTGCTGACACTGGTAAGCATGCGCAGTATGCTCTCTGGGGATGTTGGTGTTCCTGACAGATTTTTAGTGTCCAAATGCCAACGGGGTGAAAAGATAGAGCCACATTTTTTTTCCCTGCGGCTCGATATTTTATTCCTTTTGCATTTTGTCTGGCTGCTCAACTTTTGTATGTCTTTTCCCCTTGTTGTGGGGGCAAGGCACCGAGACCAGAACTGGAGGGCACAGGTTTAGGGTGAGAGGGGTAAAATTTCTGAGGGTCCGAAGGGGCAATCCTTTCGCACAGAGGGTGGTATGTGTATGGAATGAGCTGCCAGAGGAAGTGGTGGAGGCTGGTACAATTACAGTATTTAAAATGCATCTGAATGCGGATATGGATAGGAAAGATTCAGAGGGGTAAGGGGCGACATGCTGACAAATGGATCACTAGATTAATTAGGACATCTGGTCAGCGTGGACCGCAGGGTCTGTTTCTGTGCTCTACAACTCTGAGTCTATCTTTAGATAGTATGGAAAATAAAGAGCATGAAAGCATGGGAAGGGTTAGAGCATGGAGACTACTGCCAATTTGTTGCAAAGGATAGTGGAAAGCTCTTATACCAATTAGCAGAGTAAGGTTGAGGCTGAAAGGTCACTATGGCAAGATGAGGTAACAGTCAGTAAAGTTAGCCTCACCTGCTAAATATGATTGACAGGACGGGAACAATAAATATTTGGGACATGACATTAAATATCTAATTAATAATGAGTAGAGTCACCCTGCTTGAGACTATTGATAATAAATATCTAATCATGACATTAGGAAAATATTAAGTAGGGTCTGGAATGCAAGACCGTTGTTGCAAAAGCTGACATTAAATCTCCAACTGTGACATTAGAATAACATTAAGTAGAATGTAGGAAAAACTGTGAGGGCACAAATAAAGAGATAATGGGAACTAACATCACTGGTTATTGTGTAGCTAGCGTGAGGAACTTTTGATTAATATAGTTGGACATGCTGATAAGCTAACAAACACACTGCTCAGCTGGAGAAAACACTGCCTCCTCTGTCCAGGAATAAACGCTGGAAAGGTTGTATTGTTCCTAGGGAGGAGGATGGTCTCCGGCTACACTCTGATATCTATCAGCTAGTAAATGGGGCAGAACTATGGAATTTAATTTCCAGGCATTCTGCGAAATTTAATAAGAGAAGGAAGGAAGTAATAAATAGTAAATCCCTACAGAGTGCTGAGGAACAAAGGGTACTTGCTGTCCAAGTTCAGAAATCCCTGAAGGTATCAGTATAGGTCAAACTGATTGAACAGCCTGCAGGTTGTGCATTTTTTGAGAAAAATAGAATGTATCTGCAAATACAAATTCACCCCCATGGATGTACGTGTTTATGTGTGTGAATGAGACAGAGTAAAGTCTATTGCGTGCTGTATATCCCGATGTCTACTTGATAACAGATGCTTTAATTCTGCTGGCGTAAATATTTTTATAAATCATAGCTGTTATAAATCATAAATCCCAGCTAGGACTACACTGTGTGTCTGGATGGTTGACAGGCTGGGGATTGTGGCTTGGGTCTTAATTGACTGAATGTTTTATTGTTCCAGAAGGTGTAGGGCTGGGGGGTCAAAGCTTCAGCAGAAATCCAGCAGAGCAGAACAGACCAATATCTTACTCTGTGGGTACAGGGACATCAGAGGACAGAGAAATCAGGACCTGAATTCAAGCTAACACCAGACTTCCCTGTGATCAGTGCTTTGATGAGCAGCGCCAAGCCTCTACCTTCACCTCGCTTCCCATTTGACTATCACCTTGATATTCAGGATCCAATCCTTGTCATCCTGAAGCCATGCCTCTGTAAGGAGTCTCAGATCATAATTATTCTCTTCAATGTGTGCAGTCAATTTTGTTACAATGCACCACACATTCAGAAACATCGTTTTTAGTTTCAAGTTTTGTGATCTTCAGAATCCGGTTTTGATTGCTGGTACATTTACTCACCTTATCCCTTTCTATCGTTCTGATGTTCATTTTCCACATCACTATATTGCTCGCTGGCCTTGATTTGGATTGGTCATGCTAAATTGTCCATAATGTACAGGCATGTGAAGGTTAGGTGGGGTAGCCATGGGAAATGCAGTGTTATAGTTTCATAGTAAAAGAAGTAGTAGTTGGCCATTTGGCCCATCGAACCTGCTCCACCGTTCATGATGATCATGGCTGATATATGCGTCATCTGAGATCCTCCTCCTCCCTGCATTGTCCCAACTACCCTTAATTCCCATACCAAGCAAATACCCATCCAACTGTGTTTTGAATATTCTTAATGAAGATGCCTCTACTGCTTCCTTGGGCAGGGAATTCCATGGATTGACTACTCTCTGGGAAAAGCAGTTCCTCCTCATCTCTGTCCTAAATCTACTCTCCTCAACTCAAGGCCTGGTCTCATCCTGGGTAGGGTAGGGCTTCATCCCCACAGTGCAATAAATTCCCACTTTCCACCAAACTCCCAGATGTACTCACTCACTCAGTTGCTGTCTCACAAACGAAATACTTCATTGTAACTTCTTTTGCTCCCAGTAAGTGCAACCCATCTTGGAAAGCTGCTCTGAAAGTCCAACCACACTTCTGCATTCACCAGAGACAATTCCAGGATAACAGCACAGAAACAGACCCTCCAGCCAAACACGTACATGCTGACCAAATATCCTAAATTAACCTGGTCTCATTTGCCCAGATATCCCTCTAATCTCTTCCTATTCATGTACCCATCAAGATGGGTTTTAAACGTTGTACCTGTTCCAGCCTCCACCACTTCCTCTGGCAGTTCGTTCCATACATGCACCACCCTCTGTGTGAAAAGGTTGTCCCTCATGTCCCTTTCCCCACTCACCTAAAATCTATGCCACTTTAGTTCTGGACTCTCCTACCCTGGGGAAAGACCTCACCCCTTATAAAGGTTAAACCTCAGTGTCCGCTGTCCAGAAAGTGAGACCTGCAGATGCTGGAATCAGAGTCTAAAAGTGTGGGGCTGAAAAAGCACAGCAGAACAGGCAGTATCGGAGGAGTGGGAGAGTCGACATTTCAGGCCCGAGCCCTTCATCAGGAATGATGCATGGATGTACAAAGGGGCCTCAGCGTCCTTCTCCACCAGTCATCAGACAAATGCACAAGCAATCAGCAAGGCAAGTGGTATATTCGGAAGATGAACTGGGATTAGCAGTGGGGATGTCATCCTGCAGTTAGGGGGTCATTGAATATATCCAAGGCTGAGTTCATCTGTTTTTTGAACAACAGTGTGTGGATTTTTATGTTGTGTGGATGAGGTGATTTTTTTTTGTTGACAGTGGTTTATGTGTTGGATGCAGGTACAATAACCACGTTTAAAGTGGAAGGCAAGAAAGTTTTAAGACCACGACAGAACAGTTAGTTAGACAGCACAGAAATGGACCCTTCAGCCCTACTATTCCATGCTGACTATGTTTCAGTGCCACTTGCCAATGTTTGGCCCATATCCCCCCGCACCTTCCCTATTCATGTACTTATCCAAATGTCTTTTAAAGGTTGCATCTGTACGTGCATCCACCACTTCCTCTGGACATTCATTCCATACATGAACCACTCTCTGTTTATGAAAACCTTTTCCAGATTCTGTCCACTTCATGGATTCATTTCCCTTTCCGTTCGGTTGGTGCAAGTCAAAAATTGAAGCCCAGAATGAAAAAAAAAATGAAAAAGGAGTTGAGAAGAGAGTGGTGTACTGACGGAGTAAGGAGGTTGCAGTCTGGAACAAACTCAATCTTCATTCAGAGAGAGGAGCAGCACCTTCCTAAGCTCGTGTTCCAGCTTCTGCATTCAGACAACAGGAAGGCTCTGATTGGCAGGAGGACCTATATCCTTCCGGTCCTCCAGGACTTCCGATTGGCCCACCCAAAGAAAGTCGCGATGCGTGCGGCGAGGAGCACGCGCAGTATGCTCTCTGGTGATGCTGCTGTTACTGACAGAATTTGTGTCCAAATGCCAAGAGAAGTAAAAAAAGGGGAGATCCACCCTTTCTTCCCCCCTGTGATATTTACCTTTCCTACACGCCCCATGACTTTATAAATCGAAATAAGGTCACCAGTCAACTTGTGGTCGTCGATAGGGCGACTAGAAGTGTACTCAGAACTCTACACATGGTCTCACCAAGATCCTGTACAACCTCAATGTGATGTCCCAATTCCTACACTGAACGGTGTGAACAATGAAGGCAAGTGTGCCAAACGCCCCCTTCACCACCCTGTCCAGCAATGATGCAACTTTCAAAGAACTACGTCCCCGATTTGGAGATGCCGGTGTTGGACTGGGGTGTACGAAGTTAAAATTCACACCACCATTGTCCCCCCCAGTCTTTCTCTCACCCCACCCTTTGCCCCCCATCCCCCGAGTCTTTTTCTCCTCGTACCATGAAATTGGTTCCGACTGTTGTCGTGGATAAAATGTAGAGAACGACCAGGAGACGCAGAGAGTTCTTCAAGAAGTAGGTCGTTTATTTGCAAACAAAAAGACCGTGACACTCGAAAAGCAGATTCTCGAATGCCCACAAACCTCAGGGTCTGTGGTTTTAAAATATCTTTTTTTTTAATCATGTTTGTGTTAGCTTATCAGCATGTCCAACTATACTTATCAACGTACCTCAGCCTAGCTACACAATAAGCCAGTGATGTTAGTTCCCATTATCTCTTTAGTTGTACATTCTACTTCACGTTATTCCAATGTCTCGGTTAGAGATTTAATGTCAGCTTTTGCAACAATGGTCTTTCATTCTAGACCCTACTTAATATTTTCCTAATGTCATGATTAGATATTTATTGTCAGTAGTTTCAAGCAGGCTGACTCTACTCACTAACAATGAGATATTTAATGTCATGTCCCAAATATTTATTGTCCCAATAATGATAGTTAGCAGATGAGGCTAACTTTACTAACTGTGTTATCTCATCTTGCCATAGTGACCTTTCAGCCTCAACCTTACTCTGCTAATTGGTGTAAGAGTGTTCCACTATCCTTTGCAACTGTAGTGGACAGCGAAGAGGGTTACCTCAGATTACAACAGGATCTGGACCAGATGGGCCAATGGGCTGAGAAATGGCAGATGGAGTTTAATTCAGATAAATGCGAGGTGCTGCATTTTGGGAAAGCAAATCTTAGCAGGACTTATACACTTGATGGTGAGGTCCTAGGGAGTGTAGCTGAACAAAGAGACCTTGGAGTGCAGGTTCATAGCTCCTTGAAAGTGGAGTCACAGGTAGATAAGATAGTGAAGAAGACGTTTGGTATGCTTTCCTTTATTGGTCAGAGTATTGAGTACAGTAATTGGGAGGTCATGTTGCGGTTGTACAGGACATTGGTTAGGCCACTGTTGGAATATTGCATGCAATTCTGGCCTCCTTCCTATCGGAAAGATGTTGTGAAACGTGAAAGGGTTCGAAAAAGATTTACAAGGATGTTGCCAGTGTTGGAGGATTTGAGCTATAGGGACAGGCTGGGGCTGATTTCCTGGTGCGTTAGAGGCTTGTGGTGGGGGGGGGGGGGGGAGGTGACCTTATAGAGGTTTACAAAATTATGAGGGGCATGGATAGGATAAATAGGCAAAGTCTTTTCCCTGGGGTGTCCAGAACTAGAGGGCATAGGTTTAGGGTGAGAGGGGAAAAATATTAAAGAGACCTAAAGGGCAACATTTTCATGCAGAGAGTGGTACATGTATGGAATGAGCTGCCAGAGGAAATGGTGGAAGCTGGTACAATTGCAACATTTAAGAGGCATTTGGATGGGTATATGAATACGAAGGGTTTGGAGGGATATGGGCCGGGTGCTGGCAAGTGAGACTAGATTGGGTTGGGATATCTGGTCGGCATGGACGGGTTGGACCGAAGGGTGTGTTTCCATGCTGTACATCTCTCTATGACTCTATGAACTGGAAATGGTCTCCATGCTCTAACACTTCCCATGCTTTCATGCTCTTTATTTTCCATACTATCTAAAAATAGAGTCACAGAGCTGTAGAGCACAGAAACAAACCCTTCAGTCTATGTCGACCAGATGCCAGCATGTCGCCCCTTATCCCTCTGAATCTTTCCTATTCATATCCCCATCCAGATGCATTTTAAATGCTGTAATTGTACCAGCCCCCACCACGTCATCTGACAGTTCATTCCATACACATACCCCCTCTGTGCGAAAGGTTTGCCCCTTCGGACCCTCAGAAATCTTTCCCCTCTCACCCTAAACCTATGCCCTCCAGTTCTGGTCTCGGTGCCTTGCCCCCACAACAAGGGGAAACGACATACAAAAGTTGAGCAGCCAGACAAAATACAAAAGGAATAAAATATCGAGCCGCAGGAAAAAAAATTGTGGCTCTCTTTTTTCCCCTGTTGGCATTTGAACACTTAAAATCTGTCAGGAGCACCAACATCCCCATAGAGCATCCTGCGCATGTTTGCCAGTGTCAGCAACGCAGTGCGCATGCTTACCAGTGTCAGCAAAACACTGAGCATGCACATCGCTGTACGCAAAAAAGGCGCGAAACCTTCTTTTGATGGACCAATAGGCAATCTTGGAGGACCGGAAGGAGACTGGTCCTCCTGTCAATCAGAGTCAGCCCATTGTCTGAATGCGGAAGTCGGACCATGAGCTTCTCAAGCTGTAGCTCCTGATCCTCTCTCTCTGAATAAAGATAGAGCTTTACCCAGACTGCACATTTCTTCCTCTGTTCCAGATCTGTGAGTACGGCACTATTTTGCTCCCATTCCATGTCTTTTTCATTCTGGGGTTCAGTTGTTGACTTGAAGCAACTGAAAGAAAAGAGAGTGAATCCGGAAGGGGACAGACTCTGGAAACGCTGGTCCAGGTCTGTGTCTCAATTTACAAAATAGACAGGAGGTGGAGAAGTCGACGTTTCAGGTGTAACCCTTCCTCGGGGCTGGGGCCGGGGCTGGCTGGAGAAGCTGCAGATGAAGGGGGTGGGAGTGAAGTGGAGATAGGTCAAGACAGGTAGAGGCTACGACCTGGTTGGTCAATGGGAGGAATGCATGGGGTTGCTGGCAAAGAACAAGGAGGGAGGTTTTTTTGAAATTGGAAAACTCAACGTTGAGTCCTTCAGGCTGTAGGCTGCCTGGAAGATGAGGTGTGATCCCTTCAATTTGCAGTTAGGTTCGTTGTGGCAATGGAGGAGGCCAAAGATGGTCATGTCAGAAAAGGGAATTGTAATGGGTGGTGACTGGGAGGTCCGGTCGGCTCTGTGGACCCAGCTGTGATGCTCAGTGAACCGTTCCCCAAGTTTGCGCTCGCTCTCCCCGATATAGAGAGGACCACAATTGGCAAACACAGGACCACGATATGAAATTATAGCTTTGGCTGTGGCAAAGAAAAACAGAAAGGAGGTGCATTGTTTAAATGGAGATGTATTTGAATGTGGAGAAAGTGAGAACTGCAGATGCTGGAGATCAGGCTCAAACATTGTGGTACTGGAAGAGCACGGTAGGTTAGGCAGCATCTTAGGAGCAGGAGTGTTGACGTTTTGGGCACGAGCCCTTCATCTAGATTGATGTGTGGATGGGCAAAGAGGCCTCAGTGTCCTCCTACTCCAGTCACTGCCAGTTGTCAGACAGATGTAGGAAGCAATCGGCAAGGCAAGCGTTATATTAGCAAGAGGAATTGAGTTCACAAGTGGGATGTCTTCCTGCAGTTAGGGTGTCATTGAGTATATTCAAGGCTGAGTTCATCTGATTTTTTAACAAAGAAGTGGATGTTTGTGGGGGAAGGCGAGAACATGGTTTAAGACCAGTATAGAATGGTTCCAGAGTCATACAGCACAGAAACAGACCCTTTAGTCCAACCTGTCATAGAGATATACAACATGGAAACAGACCATTTGGTCCAACTCATCCATGGTGGGACCAACAATCTGGTCCCACCTGTCAGCACCTGGCCCACATCCCTCAAAATCCTTCCCATTCATATACCCATCCAGATGCCTTTTAAATATTGCAATTGTACTAACCTCCACCTCTGACAGCTCATTCCAAACATGTACCACCCTCGGTGTGAAAAGGTTGCTCCTCAGATCTCTTTTGTATCTTTCCCCCCTCACCCTAAACCTATGCCGTCTAGTTCTGGACCCACCCCCTCCTGGGAAAAGACCTTGGCTATTTATCCTATTCATGCCCTTCATAATTTTGTAAACCTCTATAAGGTTACTCCTTAGTCTCCAACGCTCCAGGGAAAACAGCCCTAGCCTCCAAACAGAACAAATCCTCCAACCCTGGCAACATCCTTGTAAATTTTTCTGAACCCTTTCAAGTTTCACAACATCTTACTGATAGTAAGGAAACCAGAATTGCACACAATATTCCAAATGTGGCCTAACAATGTCCTGTACAGCCACAACATAACTTCCCAAATCCTATACTCAGAGGATTGGGCAAGTTTTGAAAACCTACAAAAGACAACTGGGAAAGAATGGAGGACAAACTAAACCTTTGAGGGTCAGCTTGGAGGCATCAAGGTCTCAGGACAGGGGGTGGGGATGATCCCAGCTATGGGCCACATGCCAGCAAATGGGACTAGATTAATTTAGGATATCTGGTCAGTACAATTGTGTTGGACAGAAGGGTCTGCTTCTGTTCTATGTATCTCTATAACTCTGGCGTTTGCCAGAGTCAGGAGGTTGACTTTCTCTCTACTTTCAATGTTAATGCCTTGACGTCTCATTTTGCTCCCACCTTCCTGGGGTCGTTAACTATTTTGTCTCTGGTCCTTCCTCAAGAAGCTGCGTGGCAGGTTCACCCTGAATTGACACTTTCTTTTTGCTTCCCAAAATCAGACCTGCTCACTCTCAGCAGTATCCCAGTATTGTGAAAGATATTAGCTTTCAGGCGGAGGTATCCAAAGTTCAGAGACACGGCAGTCTTGATGTTTTTGCTTTTCTGTCCCGTAAGATCCTGAATCAGCACCTTCAGGAGAATTAGTTTGAGCCGAGTGAGAACAGAGGGGGAGAGAGAGTGGGATCTGCTTTCAATTTTGTGGAATAACAAAAGAAAAGAATATTCCACAGAAAGTAGAATTGCTTGTTCTGAATTTCTACCCTGCACTAATGACCTTTGTAATCTCTTTTTACAGAGCACAGTAGCGCCTCGACATACGAACAAACCTGTTCATGTACAAATCGGTTTACGAACAGGATTGTACGAAAATTTTGCTTCAATGTACATACGAAATTCAAGGTACGAACAGAAAAGCTCTCGGGCCCCGCGTGATCTCATTCAGTTCATCTTTGGCGTGTGCGCTGTGAACAGCCGCCCAACCATCCTTACGCTATCTGAACAATGGGAAAAGGACTCAGCATTTATATATTGATGAATTTATATATTGATGAACTGAAACCTGCAACCCATTCTAAAAGATGAAGGATTCAGCAGCGATCCAGGTTTGTTCCAAATATTGCGTCGGTTGCATGACGCTGTGATCTGTTGCTATTAATTCTGTGTCTTATGATCCTGCAGCACAGCTCCCGGCAGAAGGAGCAGCGCTGCAGAAGCTAGTGCTTCCAAATACACCTGGGGGGCGGGGTTTACCAGGAGGGGCGGGGTTTAGTCTGGGGGCGGGTTTTAGCGGGAGGGCGGTGCTCATGGGCGGGGCGTGTCTCGGGAGAGGGTCGCGCGCTAGTGGGCGGGACGAGGCTCAGCGGGCGATGCGGCGCGTTGAGCCTGAGCCGCGCGGTTGCTCGTGGGGGAAGGGGGCATGGTTTTGATTCACGCGGGGACCAAGGGAAGGGGTGGGTTTTCGTGCGCGACGGGGTGTGGTTCCAAGAGGCGGGTCTTTGTCTCGAAGGGGCAGGGTTTACGAGTTGCGTTCGAAAGGGGCGAGGTTTTACGTGCTGCATCCGGAAAGGGCGGGGTTTACTGTCAGCGTTCGGAAGGGGCGGGGTTTACGGGCTGCCTTCGGAAGGGGCGGGGTTTACGAGCTGCGTTCGGGAGGGGCGAGGTTCCCTGCGTTCGGAAGGGGCGGGGTCTACGTGCTTTGTTCGGAAGGGGCGGGGTTTACGTGTCGATTTGGCGTCGGAGGGGGCGGGGCCGAGGCCGTCCCGAAGACGGAAGTATGTCCGCGGCCTATTGCTTCCGATGGAGTCTCGGCTGCAGCAAGTAAGGTAAAGCTTTATCAATATTTCCTTTTACAGAGTTTGTATTTAATAACCAGTAATGGCTACTCAATATCATCATAAAGTCCCAAAATGCCATTCATTTCAATCCATTGCAGATAAACACTAAGAGTTAATTTTCTACGGGATTCAACAGCCTCAGCACTAAAATGGTCTCACAAGGGAACGGCTGTGAATGTAATCACTTGGTGTCCTGTTCACACAGATTCACCGATGCTGAGGCAAACCTTCTTAATTGCCTTACAGCATCCTGTTATCACTTGGTGAGCCCAGGTGTCCCTATCTTTAAGTTCTCTCCTCTTTCTCAGCCTTCCTGCCTGTTTATTTTCTAGTGCAGTAAATGTA
Source organism: Hemiscyllium ocellatum (assembly GCF_020745735.1). NCBI lineage: Eukaryota > Metazoa > Chordata > Chondrichthyes > Orectolobiformes > Hemiscylliidae > Hemiscyllium > Hemiscyllium ocellatum. Next base: position 47,228 of record NW_026868185.1, on the reverse strand, counting down.
TTCAATAATTCAGCATTACCTTTTAGTCTGAATGTTTAATGACAAGTTTTAAGGCTGTAGACTTTATCACCCAGATGCCCACACCCTCATTCCTCCCTTTGATTGCACCGTGATCACTGAAAGAGAAGGCTAGTCCAAACGAATGCCCTTCAAGGTGGTCCAGCCATCAACATCCTGTAGAGCGGCACCACCATCTTCGCAACTCATCTGGTCATATTTATCATCGCCATCGACACGTGGGTGAGCCATCGGATCGCAAAAGGAGCATCTTCTGGGGCAAATCTATATCTCTAAGGGACCTCATAAGCCGAGCAATTAAATACCTAACAATACCAATACCGACAAACATAAATATCGAAATTGATATGTCAATTGTACCATCAGCCCGACCTGCAGTTTCCCCAACTGGTCCCTTCAGTCATTCTGTCAAGGAATACCTGGATCTCTTCTTGTATCTTAGTAATATTGCCAGTGAGATCGGGAATGCCCATAGTGCATTTATCTTGGACAGTGGTGCAGACCTCACCCTCCTGGGCGAGTATATTGTCTAGGCCAAACCGATTCTGCATAGAGTAAAGACACAGGTCTGATAATCCCAGGTTACTCTGTTCCAGAGCCTCTTTAGTCTTATTTCCTCGAATGGTCAGGCCACAAATGAGGGAATTGCGGTTCTTTTGACTTGTCACCCCTGCCAATCCTTCCAACCTCAGGGTACTCTGGATTCCCCAGCCTATTGGGTGTCCTGTATTGTCACCCAGTCCATTGTGATCCTTCCAGTTGGAGTAAAGTTGGCTGAGACCGACCGCTGCATTCTCCTCAGATGGAGGTTCCATCGACTTGTCCACTGACCAGGACAAGGTACTGTTGTGGGAACAAGGGCTCCGATATTGATGCGATGAGGGACATCTTTGCCATCCATGACAAGGAAATTGGTAGCTTTACCTCAGCTGAAGAAATAATAGTCTGATTTGGGGTAGATTAGGGAGAGTTTGTCAAAATAGGTTACTGAAATGTTACAGCAGGGGGTCTGGTCAGATATACAGGAGCAAAGGGTCGATGTTTTGCAAGAGGATTCGCTTGAGCGCTGTAAAAAAATGGGCCAAGTGATTCGAGCACCCGCACTGTATAGGAGACAATGGTCCTCAGAATGCAGTTCCCATTGGGCTCTCCCTTAGCTCTATTGTACATGGTCTTGGTGACAATATCAGATTCTGAAAAGAGAAAAGGCCTATAAATGCACAAGGGAAGGGTTCCGTTCCAGGTTCATGTACCGCATAAGGCCTGCTGTACCCCAGCCAGTGTTACACCAGCTGGTTGTATACACAGACCGGAGGTATTGGAACGTGATATTTCACTTTGCAGGGTCGGCAGCAGGAAGACTGATGAATAGTATGGAATCGGGGACTGGGGACTGGGCAAGTAAGTCATCTCCTGATAGAGAGGAGTAACATACTACTGCCTCTGGGGTGAAGAGCGTTCTGTGGGCCTGTATTAATAAGTTGTTTCCGGATTGTGGAGTTTCCCCTATCAAGCTTCCCTTTTCTCGAGTCGGCCCGTACTGCAAAAAGGGATGGTGTTCCCAGGCATCCTTAAAATATTTACCATAATAACGGGGTTGACCATTTTTATCCTCACTAGGCTTGCATCTGCAGGTAAAATCAAAAAACCATGGTAACGACATGGTAACTCCCACTGATTTCTACTGTCCAGATGGACCATCTGGTCTTTCTGATGTAAGAGTCCATTGCAATAATCAATCTTCATCACGTCCCACACGTCAAAGGCGTCTGGTCCGGTGCACTGGACCACATCTCCTCAGCATGGGTGGTGGATAATCTCTGATCATTCCTGGTCACAGCTGCAAATGTGTTGCTGGTCAAAGCACAGCAGGTTAGGCAGCATCTCAGGAATAGAGAATTCGACGTTTCGAGCATAAGCCCTTCATCAGGAATAAGAGAGAGAGAGCCAAGCCGGCTGAGATAAAAGGTAGGGAGGAGGGACTAGGGGGAGGGGCGATGGAGGTGGGATAGGTGGAAGGAGGTCCTGGGGGTGCAGTGAGGGAGGGACTCACTGAAATCCTTGTAGAGGGAGGAAGAGAGCTTCTTCAAGGAAGGCATCCTTGTAAGAGGATTCGCAGTAGGTTAAAATCTTCGAGTAAAAAATGAGGTCTGCAGATGCTGGAGATCACAGCTGCAAATGTGTTGCTGGTCAAAGCATAGCAGGTTAGGCAGCATCTCAGGAATAGAGAATTCGACGTTTCGAGCATAAGCCCTTCATCAGGAATAAGAGAGAGAGAGCCAAGCCGGCTGAGATAAAAGGTAGGGAGGAGGGACTAGGGGGAGGGGCGATGGAGGTGGGATAGGTGGAAGGAGGTCCTGGGGGGTGCAGTGAGGGAGGGACTCACTGAAATCCTTGTAGAGGGAGGAAGAGAGCTTCTTCAAGGAAGGCATCCTGGTCACATCCATACTTGGTGGCTTTCCCCATCAGGATGTTGTATGTGATCAGAAAGGTGAGGAGATAGGCGATCCCCCCCCCCCATGTCCCTCCTCTTAGTTCAAGTATCTGTAATAAGATTAACATTAGAACAACAGCAAAATTCAAAAACCCAACTGGACAGTGTTCCAATCCTTTTGTTGGGATTCCAGTATTCTCTCCTCCTCTTCCCCACTTTTGATTGGTGCGGTCAATCAATTTACAATGGTGCAGTTGGACCCAAGCTGAGTGCCCAGCGACTTTGACCACCGTAGGGATGGGAAGTAAAACCTGGAAGGGGCCATCACAGCGAGGTTGGAGACCTTTGCAAGTCCAGGTCTTGACGAGTACCAACGAACCAGGCTCTACCCGTGACGAGGCTGAAAGGGAGGGAACATCGCTGTAGGCCGCACGATCCTGGGAGTGATAGGCACGCATAACACTAGTTAGAGCAAGAACATAACCAACCATTGCTTCGGTCATGTGGTGGAGGTGGACTGAGAAGGGAGCCGAATCGTTCCAAGGGGTACGGAGGGGGTGACCAGAGAGATTCACAGCTGGAGATAGTCGTATCTTGCCCACAGACATGGATCGCATCTGGAATGAGGCCACAGGGATTAGCATAACCAGGAGAGGCCAGACTCAGCCATTAATTTGGCAAGTTTAGTCTTGAGTCTGGTTAAAACATTCACCAAGGCCGGCCACCTGAGGATGATAAGCACCATGCAGTTGCCGACAAATACAAAGCTGGGAACAGAGTTCTCCGTTAATATTACCTACAAAGTGTGGTCCATTGTCCGAGCTAATGCACGCAGGTATACTGAAGGAATTATTTCCTTAAACAAATTTTGCACCACAAACTCGGCAGTAGCGTTAGGAAGAGGGTAGGCTTCAATCCACTTAGAAAAGACATCAACAATAAGCAAAACATATTTACAGCAACTCAACTCATTTCTACAACTCAATGAAGTCCAGTTGAAGTGTCTCCAAGGGACCCTCCAGCAAGGGAGTTCTCGTAGAGATACTTGAATTAAGAGGTGGGGGATCACCTACCCACTGACCTGTATGATCACGTACAACATCCTGATCGGGAAAGCCACTGACTGAGTATCGATGCGATCTGGAACGATCTGAGATTATCCTGATGTCATCTGGCGCACCAGACCAGACACTTTCAACGTGGCGTCGCTTGAGCGATGGCGTGAGCTGCCAGAGGAAGTGGTGGGTGCTGGTACGATGATATGTCAAAACGCTCCTGGACAGGCATCTGAATATGAAGGGTTCATATGGGTCAGGGCCAAGTGATGGCAAATGCAACTGGAGTCATCGAGATGTACAGCACAGAAACAGACCCTTCGGTCCAACTCGTCCTTGCTGACAAGATAGCCAACCCAATTTAGTCCCAGCTGCCAGCACCCAGCCCATATAGGGGCCAAGTGATGGCAAACGTGACTAGATTAATTTCAGATATCTGGGCAGGTTGGGCCAATGGGTCTGTTTCCGTGCTGTGAGATTCTAATTCAGTGAAAGCAGAAGTGTGGTTGTGAAGGCTGGACTTTCAGGGCATGTTTTGCCCTGACTGGGAGCAGAAGAGTTTGACTGAAGTGTGTCGGTGTTAATGCCTTGATGTCTCATTTTGCTCCCACCTTCCCGGAGTCGTTAACCATTTTGTGTCTGATCCTTCCTCAAGAAGCTGCATTGCAGGTTCACCCTGAATTGGCACTTTGTTTTGCTTCCCAAAATCAGACCTGCTCACTCTCAGCAGGATCCCAGTGTTGTGAAAGATATTAACTTTCAGGTGGAGGCATCCAAAATTCAGAGAGATGTCAGTATTTATGTTTTTGCCTTTTCTGTCCCTGTAAGATCCTGAATCAGCACCTTCAGGGGAATTAGTTAGAGCGGAGTGAGAACAGAGGGGAAGGGAGAGTGGGATGGTGCTTTCAATTTTGTGGAACAGCAAATGAATATTCCACAGAAAGTAGAATTGCTTGTTCTGAATTTCTACCCTGCACTGATAGTGATGACTTTTGTAATCTCTTTTTGCAGAGTATTTGAAAATCTGAAGACTGAAGTTTCAAAATCAACGGATAAAGGGCTTATGCCCGCAACATTGACTCTCCTGCTCCTCGGATGCTGCCTGACCTGCTGTGCTTTTCCAGTGCCAAATGTTTCGACTGACTGTCCAGCGTCAGCAGTCCTCACTTTGATGTCAGTGTCTGACAGTCACTCAATCCATCGGGACAGCAGCTGTTTTTGACTGTGATTTCTGTGAGAGGGATCAACGCTTTTTGGTTCCTGTTTGAGGACATTTTCAGCATCAGTGGGACTGGACGAGAGACCCCACTGTTGGAGCGCACTGTGTGTGGAGCCTGAAACAGTTATACGGCCTGGCAAGGGGATTTCACGGCAGGGAGGGGTTCTACACGTGTTTGTGTGCAGCTGAAGCTGTGGCCATGGAGAAATCTGAGGAATCCTGCCGCGTGGAGAAACCGTGGAAGTGTGGGGACTGTGGGAAAGGCTTCCGTTTCCTGTCTACCCTGGAGATTCATCGGCGCAGTCACACCGGGGAGAGGCCATTCCCCTGCACTGACTGCGGGGAGGCCTTCAGGTATTCCTCCCACCTGCTGGCCCACCAGCGGGGCCACATGGGGGACAGGCCCTTCAGTTGCCCTGAGTGCGGGAAGGCCTTCAGCAATTCCTCCGCCCTGCTGACCCACCAGCATGTCCACACGGGGGAGAGGCCATTCACCTGCTCTCAGTGCGGGAAGGGCTTCACCTGTTCCTCCAACCTCCTGACCCACCAGCGGGTCCACACTGGGGAGAGGCCCTTCAGCTGCCCAGAGTGCGGAAAGGCCTTTACCCAGGCCTCCATCCTGCTGAGGCACCAGCTTGTCCACACGGGGGAAAGACCCTTCAGCTGCCCTGAGTGTAGGAAGGCCTTCAGCGATTCCACCACCCTGCGGAGTCACCGTCACGTCCACACCGGGGAGAGGCCGTTCACCTGCTCTCAGTGTGGGAAGGGCTTCATCTGCTCCTCCAACCTGCGGAGACAGCAGCGTGTCCACACGGGGGAGAGACCGTACACCTGCCCTCAGTGCGGGAAGGGCCTCACCTGCTCCTCCAACCTGCGGAGACACCAGCGGATCCACACGGGGAGAGGCCGTTCACCTGCTCTCAGTGCGGGAAGGGCTTCAGGTATTCCTCCGACCTGCTGACCCACCGGAGGGTCCATACCGGGGAGAGGCCGTTCACCTGCGCTCAGTGCGGGAAGGGCTACACTTGCTCCTCCGACCTGCTGACCCACCGCGGGTCCACGCGGGGGAGAGACCGCACACCTGCTCTCAGTGCGGGAAGGCCTTTACCCAGGTCTCCACCCTGCTGAGGCACCAGCGTGTCCACACCAGGGAGAGGCCCTTCAGCTGCCCCGGAAGTGGGAAGGCCTTCAGCACTTCCTCCGACCTGCTGACCCACCGGCGGATCCACACCGGGGAGAGGCCGTACATCTGCTCTCAGTGCGGGAAGGGCTTCACCTGCTCCTCCCACCTGCGGAAGCATCAGCGAGTTCACGTGCCATCGCAGGGGGATTGAAGGAGTGACGGCCGAGTGCCATTATCGATTGGAATATCAACCCAGTTCCGGGGACTCCCGGGTTTGAATCCCGCCACGACAGATGGCAGAATTGGTATACGGTCAGAAATGTGGAGTTTGGAATCTAACAATGAGATCATTTCAGGGAGGGGATGGTAGGGGGAGAAAGCCCCCATCTGATTCCCTCTCTCCCTTGTTGGGGAAGGGAACTGCTATTGTGGGAGAGGATTCACTCAGTTGTTCCAGCTGCATCCTTTACCCGGTCTGGCCTACACGTGACTCCAGACCCACAGCAGTCTGGTTGACTCTACACTGCCCTCCCCCCACTGGCAAAGGAGCGGGGAGAAACTTACTTGGAGACAGGGTATGGGTTGAAATTGCTGAGTGAGGCAATACTTCCTCCGGGTTACGGCTGTACCAAGGATCCAATTACAAAGGGACAACTTGGTGCTGGCCAATAGTAAAGACAGTGAGGGGGGTGGGGATGGGGCCAGGGGAGGTGTGGTGTGTGCACTTTCACCTTGAGCTGTTCAAAAAGCAACTACTTTTTCTCTGCCTTTTTGCTGGGGGGATCTGAAGCTGTAATGAAGTTGGGTTGCAATAAAGGTTACCTGAACTTACCACCGGGCTCAGACTCTCATTGAAAGCTTTGAGCTCCAAGAGGTTTTTGTTTTAAAGCTGCTCATTTCTTTCAGCCTCCTGCACTAAGTTTAGAACATAGAACAATCCAGCACAGAACAGGCCCTTCGGCCCTCGATGTTGCGCCGACCTCTGAACTATTCTCAGCTCGTCCCCCTACACTATCCCAAAATCATCCATGCACTTATCTAAGGATTGTTTAAATCTCCCTAACGTGGCTGAGTTGACTACCTTAGCAGGTAGGGCATTCCACGCCCTTACCACTCTCTGTGTAAAGACCTTGCCTCTGACATCTGTCTTAAAGCTATCACTCCTCAATTTGTAGTTATTCAAGAGAGGGCATAAGGGCACAACATTTGCAATCCTCTAGTCCTCAGGTACTAAACCCGTAGACAATGACGACTCAAATATCAAAGCCAAAGGCTCTGCTATCTCCTCCCTAGCTTCCCAGAGAATCCTCGGATAAATCCCATCCAGCCCAGGGACTTGTCTACTTTCACTCCTTCTCGAATTGATAACACCTGTGTGTAACTAACCTCGATCCTATCGAGTCTAATATCTCGTACCTCATTCTTTTCCTGAGTGAACACCGATGAGAAATGTTCATTTAGCACCTCTCCGATCTCTACAGTGTCCACACTCCACTTCCTGCTTCTGTCTTTGACTGGCCCTATTCCTACCCTAATCAACCTTTTATTCCTCACATGCCTATGGGAAGCTTTAGGGTTCTCCTTTATTCTATTTGCCTAAGACTGTTCGTGTCCTCTCTTTGCTCCTCTTAACTCTCTCTTTAAATCCTTCCTAGCTGATCTGTAATTCTCTATCGCCTCATCTGTACCATCTTGCCTCATGGAACAGCATCATAAGACACAGAACTTATATCAAAAGATCAGTGTCATGCAACTGATAGAATATATTGAACAAACTTAGATATTCTTCATCTCTTAGAATGGGTGCGGGCTTTGGTTCATTAATATGTAACAATGTTCTTGAGATGACTTAAGGTTTTATTTAAAAAAAAGGCATCTCCGCTCAGACAATGCATTAAAGGTGTGAGATTTGAGTCTGTCAGTATTCCAATCTTGAATCAGACTGGTTCTGTTTCCAAAGTCGGAATTTGTAAAATGTTACATGGATTGACTGCCTGCAGATTGTGTGCTTTTGAACAAAATTGACTGTATCTGCAAATATAATTCTGCCAATACAATTTCACCCCAAAGAGTACTGTGTGTGTGTGTGCATGAGAGAGTGAGAGTGTGTGCATGTGAGTTTGTCTGTGAGTGTGCACAGAAGTGTGTTGTGCATGCTTGGGAAAGTGAGAGTGTGATGGAGTATGATGCTGTGAGTGTGAGAGAGTGTTGAGGGGTGTGTGTGTGTCTGTCTGAGAGAGAGAGTATGTGTGTGAGAGAGAAGCTTAATAAAAGCAAGGGGTTGCATTTTTGCTAAAACAAGGACTTGAACAGATAATGGTTGGGCCATGAGTCATGTTAGAGAACAGATAGACATGGAGGTGGGGGGAGTCGGTGTTCAGGTACATAGTTCTTTGCAAGTTGCATCACTGCTAGACAGAGTGGTTAAGGTGGCATTTTGCAACATTGCCTTCATTGTTCACACCACTGAGTATAGGGGTTGGGACATCATGTTGAGGTTGTACAGGATGTTGGTGAGGCCACTTTCAGAGTACTGAGTACAGTTCTGGTGGCCCTGTAATAGGAAGAATACGATTAATGAGGGTTTAATAAAGATTTACCAGGATGTTGTAACGACTGGAGGGTTTGAGTTATAAGGAGAGGCTGGGACTTTATTCACTGGAGCACAGGAGGTTGGGGGTTGACCTCATTGAGATTGATAAAATCATGAGGAGTGGAGGGAAGGTGAATAGAAAATGGCTCTTGCTTAGCGTAGGGGAACTCAAAACTAGGGGACTTTTTTTAAATATGAGGAAAGAGATTTAAAAGGAAGCGGAGGGGCAACGATTTGAAAGAGGGTGATTTACATGTGGAATGAACTTGCTGAGGATGTGGTAGATGCAGGTACAGTGACAACATTGAAACAGCATTTGGATGGGTACATGAATAGAAAGGTTTAGAGGGATATGGGCCAAATGCAGGCAAGTGGGACTGGTTTAGTTTGGAATCGTGGTGGGCATGGACGAATTGGACCGAAGTGTCTGTTTCTGGGCTGCATACCTCTATTGAAACCGGTAGAATTCTGAAAGGGGCTTGACAGGATAGATGCAGATAAAATGCCCCTTTGTGGGGAGGGTCTCGAATTCCGACAATGTGGGAGTGGGCCATTCAACCCATCTATTTCATTCTGGCCCTCTGAACAGTATCCCACCCATACCCAACCCCTTACTCCGTATTTCCCATGGCCAATCCACCCTAACCTGTACATCCCTGGTCACTATGGGTAACTTAGCACAGCCAATTCTCCCTAACCTACACTCTAATCTAAACTCGTCAGGCGCCTGGGTGGTGGAGTTCTACTGGTCGTGGGGTGGCCCCTGTGTCAACTATGGGGCCACCTGGAAGGTACTGGGCCCGGGAGGTGAAAGGTGAGGCAGGTTGTGTGTGTGTGTGTGTGTGTGTGTGTGTGTGTGTGTGTGTGTGGGGGGGGGGGGGGGGGGGGGGAAGGCGGGGGTGGGGGGGTGTAGCGGGAACGGAGGGGAAGGAATGTGGGGCCTGTCCTGTCATAGTGACATTTTACACTCACTTTCCATCTGCTTTTACTGGCGCTTGTGCTGTTTACCCCTCACTGTGTTTTTTAATCCTTGTGCTGTTTACCCCTCACTGTTTTTATTAATCCTTGTGCTGTTCCTTGTGACAGTGCAGGCAGGAGAAGATGAAACGATGGATAGATCAGCCATGATCTTGATGAATGACGGAGCAGGCTCACTTGTAGCAACTGGAGTGAATCCAGAGAGGGAGCAGACTTTGCGACCTCAGGTATGTGTCTGGGTGACCCGGGTGAGGAGAGACAGAGGTTCAGGTTAGGACTGTTTTCCGCAGCTTGCCAGAGTCTGAGGAGTGACCTTATATGCTTTTATATCATCATGAAGGGCATGGATAGGGTAAATAGATGTGATATTTTCCTTTGGATGGGGCAGTCCAGAACTAGAGGGTAATAGGTTTAGGATTGAGTATGTGGTGCTGCAGCAAGTCAGGCAGCATCCAAGGAGCAGGTAGATTGACGTTTTGGGGAAACGCCCTTCATCAGGGAAGTGTGTGTGAGAGCATGTGTGCCTGCTTGACAAAGTGAGATTGTGATGGAGTATGAACCTGCGAGAGGGTGTGTGTGTTGAGAGGTTAGTGTATGTGTATGTCTGAGAGAGCGCGTGTGTGTATGAGAGGGATACGGATATAAGTGAGGGTTGCATTTTGCTAAAACAAAGGAGGGCAAGACTTGAACAGGTAATGGTAGGGCCCTGGGTCATGTTGTGGAACAGAGACCTGGAGGTGTTCAGGTTCATTGTTCTTGGAAGTTACATCACTGGTAGATGGGGGTGAAGAAGGTGTTCAGCACACTTGCCTTCATTGTTCACATGCTGAGTACAGGAGTTGGGACATCATGTTGGAGATGCACACACAAAGTACATTACTCAGAGGGTGATAGGTGCCTGGAACGCATTGCCAGCAGAGGAGGGGACGGTAGATTCATTCAAGGTGCATCCGAGCAGTAGGACAGTCAAAGTTTCAGGCACAAGCCCTTCATCAGGAATTAGTAAGAGGAATTGAGTTTAGAAATGGGGATGTCATCCTGCAGTTAGGGGGTCATTTGAATAAATTCAAGGCTGAGTTAATCTGATCTTTGAACAAGAAGTGGATGTTTATGGAGGAAGGCAAGAAAATGGTTTTAAGCCCAGTTTAGAACAGTTCCAGAGTCAGACAACACAGAAACAGACCCTTCAGTCCAACTAAACCGTGCTGACTGTGTTCACAAACTAAACTAGTCCCACCTGTGTGTATTTGGCCCATATCCCTCTGACCCTTTCCTATTCATGTCCTTATCCAAATGTCTTTTAAACCTTGTTACTGTACCTACATCCACCACCGTGTCTGGACATTGATTCCACACACAAACTACTCTCAAAAAAAAAGGCGCTACTCCAGTCTTTTGAAAATCTTTCTCCACTCCCCTTCCTCATTTGCTCCCTAATTTTGAAACCTCCATCCTAGGGAAAGGACACCTGCGGTTCACCTCATCTACCCTCCTCAGGATTTTATGAACCTCTTTTAAGGTCACCTCTCAACCTCATGTGTTCCAGTGAAAAAAGTCCAAGCCTATCCACCTAACTGTAGGTATATTCCTATCCAGTTATGAATTGTTCAATGCTGGTGCAGACTGGAAAGACCGAATGGCCTAGTCTTGCTCCCAACTCTCTCGCTCTGTGTCCAGGACAACAAGAGGCCCTAAGTCAGAGGAGCAGAAATTAGGCCATTCAGTCCATCAGGTCTAATCACCCCATTCAATCGTGGCTGCTAGGTTTCTCAACCCCATTCTCCCCGTAACCCTCGATCCCCTTGATACTCAAGAACCGATCTGTCTCAGTTTTAAATATCCCCAGTGACCTGGCCTCCACAGCCTTCTATGGAAATAGATTCCACAGATTCACCGCTCTCTGGCTGAAGAAGTTTCTCCTTTCTAAAAGGACTTCCCTTTACTCTAAGGCGGTGCCTCTGGTCTGAGTCTGTCCGACCAATGGAAACATCTTCGCAACGTCCACTCTGTCTGGGCTGTTCAGGATTATGTAGGTTTCATTTAGACCCACCCCCTCCCGAGTGTGGGCCTATGAATCAGCATGAGCCAGACCCTTCAGGATGAGGTACAGCAGGGATTAGGGTCAGTAAACTGAGAATGGAGGGAGAGTGTGAGGATGGAGATTTTCAGCTTCTAGAGAATGAGAGAGAAAAGTGAGATCGCTATAAATTAGAATTGATCGGATGGGCCAAAGTGTGGTAGATGGAATTAAATTTTGAGAAATGAGAGTTGTTGCATTTTGGTCAAGCAATCCAGGCAGGACTGACACAGTTAAGGGGAATGTTGCAGAACAAAGAGACCTTGGAGGGCAGGGTCCATAGTTCCTTGAAAGTAGAGTCTCAGGTAGACAGGATAGTGAATGAGGCATTTGGTAGGATGGCCTTTATTGGTCAGAGCATCAAGTAGATGAGTTGGGAGGTCATGTTGTGGCTGTCCAGGATGTTGGTTAAGCCAATTTTGGAATACTGCGTTCAGTTCTGGTATCCCTGCTGTCGGAAAGGTGTTATGAAACTTTGAAAGGGGTCAGAAAAGATTTGAGCTATAGGGAGAGGCTGAATAGGTCAGGGACATTTTCCATGGAGCATCAGAGGCTGAGGGGTAAACTTAATGACCTTTGTAATGGGCATGGATAGTGGGGGGAAACCTAAGGTCTTTTCCCCAGGGTAGGGGAGTCCAAGAAAACTAGAAGGCATATGTTTGAGGTGAGAGCAGAATGATTTAACTGGGGTCTGAGGGGCAACCTTTTCACACAGAGGGTGGTGCATGTATGGCACGAACTGCCAGAGGAAGTGGTGGAGACTGGCACAATTACAACATTTAAAAGGAATGTGGATGTCAGTCTGTTCTCAGCTCTGCTGGATTTCTGTTGAAGCTTTGACCCCCCCTCCCCCAGAAATAGGGCTCTCCCAAGGATTTGTATGGTGTCCTATTTGAGGAATTCTTTCTGTCTTACATCGAACTGTCCGTATGCAGCTCTGATTTACAACAATATTTACGTCAACAGGACTAAAGCATCTGCTATCAAATTGGCATCGAGCTATACAGCACGGACATTGACTTTTTCTCTCTCTCATGCACAGACGCACATAACAAGTCCATGGGGGTAAATTTGTATTTGCAGAATGATATTTGCAGTTATGTTCTATTTTGCTAAAAAAATACACAAATCTGTAAGCAGTCAATCCATATAATATTTGTAAATTCCACTTTGGAAATAGAACCAGTCTGACTCAAGACTGGGACACACAGACAGACTCTGACCTCACACCTTTAATGCGTTGTCTGAACTGAGATGTCACATTTTGCTATAAAACCTCGAGTTACCTTGATAAGGTGCCTTGCAGGAAGGTCTGGGATTTACATGTGAATGATAGCTGCAACCCAGTCTAAAAGATGAAAGACTTGACAATCCAGGTTTGTTCAATATATCATTTCGGTGGCAGGACACTATAATGTTTTTCTATAAGTTGTGTCTTATGATCTTATTCTCCACAACTACCTGAAGGATCAACGCTCTGAAAGCGAGTGCTTCTAAATAAACCTGTTGAACACTCACCTGGTGGTGTGAATTTTAACTTTGTCCAGCTTAGGATGGATTGACCGTGCCCAGAGATGTGCAAGTTAGGTAAATGTAGAGCAGTAGGGGTAGGGGAATAGGTGTAGGTCTGTTACCTTTCAGAGGGTCGGTGTGGATTTGTGGGGCTGAGTGGCCTGCTTTCACACACTGGGAATTCTCTGAAGGGAAGGGATTGGCACAAACTCTTTTTTTTTTTGGCTTCCCAAATTCAGACCTCCTCACCTCTCAGCAGTATCCCAATGTTGTGAAAGATATTAACTTTCAGGTGGAGTTATCCAAAATTCAGAGAGATGTCAGTCTTGACGTTTTTGCTTTTCTGCCCCGGAAGATCCTGAATCAGCACCTTCAGGGGAATGAGTTAGATCAGAGTGAGAACAGAGGGGGAGAGAGAGTGGGATGGTGCTTTCAATTTTGAGGAATAACAAAAGAAAATATTCCACAGAATTCCTTGTTCAGAATTTCTACCCTGCACTGACAGTGTTGACTTTTGTAATCTCTTTTTACATTTCAGGATCTGAAGATGGAAGTTTCAAAATCAACAGATGAAGGCCTAATGCCCAAAACGTTGACTCTCCTGCTCCTCGGATGTTGCCTGACCTGCTGTGCTTTTCCAGCACTGCACTTACTGACTCTGACTCTCCAGCGTCTGCAGTCATTACTTTGACGTCCATGTCTGACTGTCATTCAATCCATCGGGACCGCAACAGTTTTCAACTATGATTCTGTGAGAAGGAGCAAAGCTTTTTGGTTCCTGTTTGGGTACGTTTTCAGCATCAGTGGGACTGGATGAGAGACCCTACCGTTGCAGTGCACTGAGTGAGGAGCGTGTAACAGCTCTACGGTTTGGAAAGAGGAATTCACGGTGGAGAGAAGCTCCACATGCGTTTGTGTGGGGCTGAAGCTTCGGCCATGGAGAAACCCGAGGAATCCCACCCTGTGGAGAAACCATGGAAGTGTGGCGACTGTGGGAAAGGCTTGTTTCCCGTCTGCCCTGGGGACCCATTGGCGCAGTCACACTGGGGAGAGGCCGTTCCCCTGCCCTGACTGCGGGAAGGGCTTCAGCGATTCCTCCAACATCCAGACCCACCAGTGGATCCACATGGGAGAGAGACCCTTAAGCTGCCCCGAGTGCAGGAAGGCCTTTACCCAGGCCGCCTCCTTGCTGACCTACCAGCGGGATCGCATGGCATTGCAGGGGGATTGAAAGAAAGACAGCCGAGTGCATTTACCAACTGGACTATCAACCCAGTTCTAGTGGCTCCCGAGTTCGATTCCCACCGCGACAGATGGTGGAATTGGAATTTGGTCAGAAATCTGGAGTTCAGAATCTAACGGTGAAACCATTGTCGGTGGGGTGGGGGTGGAAGAAAACCCCCATCTGATTCACTCAGTTCTTTTTTAGGGAAGAGCAGCGTAGAGTCAACCAGACTACTGTGGGTCTGGAGTCACGTGTAGGCCAGACCGGGTAAAGGATGCAGCTGGGACATCGGGAAAAGTTTGTTTATAAACAGTGTGTTTCATGTATTGAGTGAATGTAAAGAGGAAGTGGTGGATGCATGTTCAGATGCAACGTTTAAAAGACATGTGGATAAGTACATGAATAGGGAAGGTGTGGAGGTATATGGGCCAAACACTGGCAAGTGGCACTAGTTTAGTTTGAGAACATAGTCAGCGTGGCATAGTTGGACTGAAGGGTCCGTTTCTGTGCTGTCTGACCATAACTGTTCTGTCATGGTCTTAAATCCATTTTCTTGCCTTCCACTATAAATGTGGTTCCTGTACCTGCATCCAACACAAACCACAAAAAAACCCCTCATGCACACAACATAAAAATCCACACTTTATTGTTCAAAACTCAGATGAACTCAGCCTTGAATAAACTCAATGACCCCCTAACTGCAGGAAGACATCCCCACTTCTAATCTCAGTCCAGCCTGCTAATATACCACTTGCCTTGCTGCACCTGTCTGACAACTGGCATTGACTGATGTAGAAGGATGCTGCTAATCAAAGCACTGATCACAGGCTGGTCTGGTTTCAGGACCTGATTTCTCTATCCTCTGTTGATCTCCCTGTTCCCACAGACTAAGATGTCGGTCTGTTCTCAACTCTGCTGGATTTCTGCTCAAGCTTGGACCCCGCCTTTTATAACTTCTGGAACGATAAAATATTCAATCAAGACCCAAGCCACAATCTCCCAGCCTGTCAACTATCCTAATACAAGGTGTAGTCATAGCAGGGAATCAAACAAGAAAAATGAAACAAAATCATAAATAAATAGGTGCACGTGCTTAATGTTTGTTCATGAGGAAGTCAACCAGAAATAGGGGTCTCCCAGGAATCTTACAGTGCCCTACTTGAGGAATTGTCACCCTTACACCTATTAGGATCCAGCAATGAATTACAACAACATTTACACCAACAGAAATAAAGCATCGGTTATCAAATAGAGATAAACAGCACGGAAATAGATGTTTCTCTATCTCATGCACACACGAGATAGATCATCCATAGGGGGTGAGTTTGTATTTGCAGCATGCTGTTTGCAAATACATTCTACTCTGCAAGGTTTGTGAAGGTTTGTAGCTCAGGTTGAGGTTTAGGGTGTAGGTTTGCTCACTGAGCTGTAGGTTTGATATCCAGACGTTTCATTACCTGCCTAGGTAACATCATCAGTGGCGACTTCTATGTGAAGCGAAGCTGTTGTCTCCTGCTTTCTATTTATGTTTGTCCTGGATAGGGTTCCTAGGGTTTGTGGTGATGTCATTTCCTGTTCATTTTCTGAGGGGTTGATAGATGGTATCAAGATCTGTGGGTGTGTTTATGGCATTGTGGTTGGAGTGCCAGGCCTCTAGGAATTCTCTGGCATGTCTTTGCTTCGCCTGTCCCAGGATAGATGTTGTCCCAGTCGAGGTGGTGGTTTTTTTCATCCGTATGTAGGGCTACGAGGGATAAAGGGTCGTGTCTTTTTGTGGCTAGCTGGTGTTCGTGTATCCTGGTGGCTAACTTTCCTCCTGTTTGTCCTACGTAGTGTTTGTGGCAGTCCTTGCAAACCCCCGGAGTATGGGTCTGGGTGGTGTACACGTCGACAGGTCGGTGTGGACTTGTTGGGCCGAAGGGCCTGTTTCCACACTGTAAGTAATCTAATCTAAAAAGATTTACAAGGATGTTGCCAAGACTGGAGGATTTGAGCTATAGGGAGAGACAGAACAGGCTGGGGCTGTTTTCCCTGGAGCGTCAGAGGCTGAGGGGTGACCTTATAGAGGTTCATAAAATCATGAGGGGCATGGATAGGATAGATAGACAAAGTCTTTTCCCTGGGATGGGAGAGTCCAGAACTAGAGGTCATAGGTTTAGGGTGAGAGGGGAAGATATGAAAGAGACCTAAAGGGCAACCTTTCCATTTAGAGGGTGGTACGTGTATGGAATGAGCTGCCAGAGGAAGTGGTGGAGGCTGGTACAATTGCAACATTTAAAAGGCAACTGGGGGGATATGGGCCCCGTGCTGGCAGTTGGGACATCTGGTCGGTATATACGAGTTGTCCAGGTTCAGGTGGATTGACAGGACTAAAATACCCATAGTGCCCAGGGATGTGCAGGTTAGGTGGATTAGTCAGGGGTAAATGTTGAGCAATAGGGGTTGGGGAATTGCGTGGTGGGTTACCCTTTGGAGGATCGGTGTGTAGTCTTTGGGTCGAGTGGCCTGCTTCCACACTGTGGGGAGTGTCTGAAGGGGAAGGGATGTTTGTAAACTGTGCAGGGCAACGCAGGCGTAGTGCGGGGGCCTGCTGTTGGCCTTGCCCTGCCTCTTGCTCCTCCCCCTGTTGTTGAGCTGTCTAAAAAACAGCTACTCTTTCTCTGCCCTTTTGCTGGGGGCATCTGAAGCTGTAACAATGTTGGGCCACAATAAAGGTAACCAGAACGTACTGCTGGGCTCAGGCTCTCATTGAAAGCTCCAAGCGGTTTTTGTTTTAAAGCTGCTCATTTCTTGCAGCCTCCTGCACTACGTTCCCAATGTCGTGTATCAGATGGAGCAGTGAATGAGTAGCTGGGTTCGTTAGAAATTATAAACTTTTCAGGAGTGCAGGCACTGCATCGTTTCATCTGCAGTTTACTGGCAGCACCGGGAGGTATGAGCTGTGTTCATTAGAAAGGAGGTGGAGGTGCTGCTGTTGGACTAGGTGGGACAAGGTTTAAAAATCACAACACCGGGTTATAGTCCAACAGTTTTATTTGGAAGCACTAGCTTTCGGAGCGCTGCTCCTTCATTGGGTAGCTGTGGAGCAGGATCATAAGACGCAGAGTTAAGAGCAAAAGGTCACAGTGTCATGCAACTGATATGATATATTGACAAATGTAGATTGATGTTAAGCATTCAGCACACTTACCTTAATTGTTCACACCATTGAATAAAGGAGTTGGGACATCATGTTGAAGTTGTACAGGATGTTGGTGAAGTCACTTGTAGAGTACTGAGAAGGCTTCTGGTGGCCCTGTAATAGGAAGAATACTATTACAGAGGGTTCAGTAAAGATTTACCAGGATGTTGCCAGGACTGGAGGGTTTGAGTTATAAGGAGAAGCTGAGACTGTCTTCACTGGAGCACAGGAGGTTGAGGGGTGACCTCATTGAGATTGATATAATCATGAGGGTTCTATGTAACATGAACATCAAAGAGCGAGGAGCCTGCACGGTTATGTCAAGTGAGTGGGGGAGAAATTGTGGCATTTGGACACTTTAAATCCATCAGAAATAGCATCTCCATAGAGCATACTGTGCATGTCAGGTGAGGTGCCAGAAGACTGGAGGTTGGGTCATGTGGTGCCACAGTTTAAGAAGGGTGGTAAGGACAAGCCAGGGAACTATAGACCAGTGTGCCTGACATCAGTGGTGGGCACATTGTTGGAGGGAATCCCGAGGGACAGGATTCTACCTTCATCTAGGTGGATGGGCTGGGACTTTTTCACTGGAGCATTGGAAGTGGAGATGTGACCTTATCAACGTGTATAAAATCATGAGGGGAGAGATGAGGTGAACGAAGGGTGTCCTTCCCTGAGGGTTGGGGTTTCAAGATTAGGAAGCAAATTTTGACAGTGACAGGAGAAAGAGATTTTAAAAAGAAGGGCACAATTTTTTTTTACACAAAGTGGTTCACGTGAGGACTAAATGTCGAGAGGAAGTGGTGGATGCAGGTACAGTAACGTCATGAATAGGAAAGGTTTGGAGGGATATGGGCCAAAACACTGGCAGGTGGGACTGGTTTAGTTTGAGAACATAGTCAGCATTGACTAGTTGGACTGAAGGGTGTGTTTCTGTGCTGTCTGACTCTGGAACTGTCTTAAAACTGGATACTGGTCTTAAAACCATTTTCTTGCCTTCCCCCACAAGCATCCACATAAAAATCATGTGAACTCAGCCTTGAATATATTCACTGACCCCCTAACTGCTGAAATACATTTCCACTTCTGAACTTAATTCCTCTTGCTAATACACCACTTGCCTTGCTCATTGCCTGCTGCTCCTGTCTGACAACTGGCACAGAAGGACACTGATGCCCCTCTGAACATCCACGCATCATTCCTGATGAAGAACTTGTGCCCCAAACTACGACTGTCCTACTGCTCGACCCCCTGTGCTTTGCCAGTTGTGGTCGTCTCTACATCAGGAAGACCGAGCGTAAACTTGGGGAATGGTTTGCCGAGCATCACAGCCGGGTCTGCAGACGCTGAGCGGACTTCCCAGTCTCCACCCATTTAAATGTCGCTTCCCACTCCCCTTCTGACAAATTGGAGAAACAAAACTTCATCTTGTCTGAGCAGTCCACAGCCCGGAGGACTCGACACTGAGTTCTCCAATTTCAAATAATCTCCCATCCCATCCCCCAACTCACTTCCCAGCCCCTTCCACTCTTCCCTGCCAACTAGATTCCTTCCTCCCATTCACCAACCAGATTATGGGGACAAGGCAGGAACAGGATACTGATTGAGGATGATCAGCTATGATCATAATGAATGGTGGTGCTGGCTCGCAGGGCAGAAGAGCCGACTCCTGCATCTATTGTCTATTGTACCCTCTACCTGTCTCCACCTATCCTCACTTCATCACCCTGCCCCCAGCACACCCTTGTTCCACAGCTCTCCCTATACCCACCCCCAATCCTGAAAAAGGGTTACACCAGATACCTCAACTTCACCTCCTGATACTGCCTGGCTTGCTGCGTTCTTCCAGTCTCCTGCCTGTCTATTTTGCCAATTGAGACAAAGGCTTGGACTAACTTTTCCAGAGTCTGTCCCCTCGCTGGATTCACTCCCATTCCTTTCATTTGCTCCAAGTCAACAATTGAACCCCAGAATGAAACGTAAATGGAAAAAGGGGTGAGAAAAGAGAATGCTGTACACACAGATGTTGGACAGAGGAAGGAAGCTGCAGTCTGAGTGAAGCTCAATGTTCATTGAGAGAGAGGAGAGGCAGGAGCTTCAGAACCTCATGGCCCATTCACCAATAGGGGAGCTCCGAATGGCAGGAGGACAAGTCTCCTTCCGGTCCTCCAGTGATCCTTATTTGTCCATCAAAAGTAGGTTTTGCCCCTTTTCTGCCGACAATGAGGAACACGCCCAATGTTTTGGTGACATTGGCAAACATGTGCGCTGCTTGTTGACACTGAGGAGTGTACACAATATGCTCTGTAGCAATGCTGGTGTTATTGACAGATTTTAAGTTTCCAAATGTCTATCGGAGATCAAAAAGGGCAGAGCGATTTTTTTGCATCATGTGGCTCGATATTTGATTGAGCAGCCAGACAAATGCAAAAGCAATGTTTTTAAGTCTTTTCCTCTGTGTTGGGGTGACCTTCACAACTAGAGGACATAGGTTTAGGGTGAGGCCACAAAGATATAAAAGGTACCTGAAGGGCAATGTTTCCATGCAGAGGGTGGTGCAGGTATGGAGTGAGCTGCCAGAGGAATTGGTGGAGGCCGGTATAATTACAGCCTTTAAAAGGTATCTGGATGGGTATATGAATAGGAATGGTTTAGAGGGATATAGTGCTGGCAAAGGGGACTAGATTAATGTAGGGTATCTGGTTGACGTGGACAGGTTGGACTGAATGGGTGTGTTTCCGTGCTGTACATCTCTATGACTCTAAATAATAAGTCTACTTCTTCAATGAACAAACTATATCCATGTTAACAAGGCTTAGTGCACAACCTGCTTTACAAACCTATCTCAACAGGTCCTGCCCCTTCAATGACTGAGGAACATGTACATGCTGGTGCATAGTATCCTTCACTAGTATTTACACACTACCCTCAGCAATTGCACAAGTAACAGCAAAGGGCAAACAGCACAAGGATTAAACACACAGTGAGGGGTAAACAGCACAAGGATTAAACACACAGTGAGGGGTAAACAGCACAAGGATTAAACACACAGTGAGGGGTAAACAGCACAAGGATTAAACACACAGTGAGGGGTAAACAGCACAAGGATTAAACACACAGTGAGGGGTAAACAGCACAAGGATTAAACACACAGTGAGGGGTAAACAGCACAAGGATTAAACACACAGTGAGGGGTAAACAGCACAAGCGCCAGTAAAAGCAGATGGAAAGTGAGTGTAAAATGTGACTATGACAGGACAGGCCCCACATTCCTTCCCCTCCGTCCCCCCCCACAACCTGCCTCACCTTTCACCTCCCGGGCCCAGTACCTTCCAGGTGGCCCCATAGTTGACACAGGGGCCGCCCCACGACCAGTAGAACTCCACCACCCAGGCGCCCGACCAGTTCCCAAGCAGGTCCTTAACCCCATCCGCCTCCAGAATGTTCACCGGCTCCTGGCTGCTGTACAGCCGGCCGGTGTGGCCGTGACACAGCAGCTGCGCCAGGAAGGCGGCGGCCAGTGCCGGGTGTCTGCCCCGGGCCGCACGGCGCCATTTTCCTAACGGCCGCCCTCCCGCCGCTTCCTCGCTCGAGCGACTTCTCCTCCCAACCGCCTTCGCCCCCGCGTGACGTCTGCACGGGGGGATGGGCGGGGCCGGGGGAGCCTCACCGTCACCAAGCAACAGCCACCTCGCGCTACAACTGCTCATTCACAAAAACAAACTCTCCTGTCTCGCTCTGCAGCTGCAGGGGGGGACACTGCCACGTTTCGAGGAGCCCTGTCTACATTGGGAAAGCTCACCGCTCCATTTAAACACATATTCCCACATCGCACTTGCCTGCATTTGGCCCATTTCCCTCGAAACCTTTCTATTCATGTACCCATCCAAATGCTGTTTCAATGTTGTCACTGTACCTGCATCGACCACATCCTCGAGTAAAAAATGAGGTCTGCAGATGCTGGAGATCACAGCTGCAAATGTGTTGCTGTCAAAGCACAGCAGGTTAGGCAGCATCTCAGAATAGAGAATTCAACGTTTCGAGCATAAGCCCTTCAACATCCTCAGCAAGTTCATTCCACATGCAACTCACCCTCTTTCAAAATGTTGCCCCTCCGCTTCCTTTTAAATCTCTCTCCTTACATTAAAAAAAATGCCCCCCCTAGTTTTGAGTTCCCCTACGCTAAGCAAAAGCCATTTTCTATTCACCTTACCACCACTGCTCATGATTTTATCAATCTCAATGAGGTCAACCTCCTGTGCTCCAGTGAATAAAATCCCAGCCTCTCCTTATAACTCAAACCCTCCAGTCCTTGCAACATCCTGGTAAATCTTTATTGAACCCTCACTAATCGTATTCTTCCTAATACAGGGTCACCAGAACTGTACTCAGTTCTCTGAAAGTGGCCTCACCAACATCCTGTACAACCTCAACATGATGTCCCAACCCCTCTCCTCAGTGGTGTGAACAATGAAGGCAATGTTGCGAAACGCCGCCTTAACCACCCTGTCTACCAGTGATGCAACCTCCAAAGAACTATGTACCTGAACACCTCCGCCCCATGTCTGTCTGTTCCATAACACGACTCATGGCCCGATCATTATCTGTACACGTCCTTGTTTTAGCAAAAATGCAACCCCTTGCTTTTATTAAGCCTCTCTCTCTCACACACATACTCGATCTCTCAGACAGACACACACACCCCTCAACACTCTCACACTCGCAGCCTCACTCCATCACACTCTCACTTTCCCAAGCATGCACACACACACTTCTGTGCACACTCACACACAAACTCACATGCACATGCTCTCACTCTCTCATGCAGACACACACACACACACACACACACTACTCTTTGGGGTGAAATTGTATTGGCAGAATTATATTTGCAGATACATTCAATTTTGTTCAAAAAGCACACAATCTGCCGGCAGTCAATGCATGTAATATTTTACAAATTCCGACTTTGGAAACAGAAACTGACTCAAGATTGGAATACTGACAGACTCAAATCTCACATCTTTAATGCATTGTCTGAGGGGAGATATCTTTGTTTTATAAAACCTTAAGTCATCTCAAGAACATTGTTACATAGTAATGAACCAAAGCCCACACCCATTCTAAGAGATGAAGACTATCTATGTTTGTTCAATATATTCTATCAGTTGCATGACTCTGATCTTTTGATATAAGTTCTGTGTCTTATGATGCTGTTTCATGAGGCTTATATATTGATGAGCTGAAAATGTGATGCAGGTCAGGCAGCATCCAAGGAGCAGGAGAGTCGATGTTTCGAACTGAGAGACTTGGGTCTTTTCTCATTGGAAAGAAAGTGGTTAAGGGGGGGATTTGATAGAGACATAAAAGATGATCAGAGGATTTGATAGGGAATACAGAGAAAGACTTTTTCCTAGGATGATAACGTTAGCTTGTACGAGAGGGCATAACTACAAATTGAGGGGTGATAGCTTTAAGACAGATGTCAGAGGCAAGTTCTTTATACAGAGAGTGGTAAGGGCGTGGAATGCCCTACCTGCTAAGGTAGTCAAGTCAGCCACATTAGGGAGATTTAAACAATCCTGAGATAAGTGCATGGATGATTTTGGGATAGTGTAGGGGGACGAGCTGAGAAGAGTTCACAGGTCGGCACAACATCGAGGGCCGAAGGGCCAGTTCTGCATTGGATTGTTCTATGTTCTAAACTTAGTGCAGGAGGCTGAAAGAAATGAGCAGCTTTAAAACAAAAACCTCTTGGAGCTCAAAGCTTTCAATGAGAGTCTGAGCCCGGTGGTAAGTTCAGGTAACCTTTATTGCAACCCAACTTTGTTACAGCTTCAGATCCCCCCAGCAAAGAGGCAGAGAAAAAGTAGTTGCTTTTTGAACAGCTCAAGGTGAAAGTGCACACACCACACCTCCCCTGGCCCCATCCCCACCTCACTGTCTTTACTATTGGCCAGCACCAAGTTGTCCACTTGAAATTGGATCCTTGGTACAGCCGTAACCCGGAGGAAGTATTGCCTCACTCAGCAATTTCAACCCATACCCTGTCTCCAGGTAAGTTTCTCCCCGCTCCTTTGCCAGGAAGGGGCAGTGTAGAGTCAACCAGACTGCTGTGGGTCTGGAGTCACGTGTAGGCCAGACCGGGTAAAGGATGCAGCTGGAACGACTGAGTGAATCCTTTCCCACAATGGCCGTTCCCTTCCCTAACAAGGGAGAGAGTGAATCAGATGGGGGCTTTCTCCCCCACACCACCCTGAACAAGGAATTCTACTTTTGCAAAACATTCTTTTCTTTTGTTTTTCCACATAATTGAAAGCACCATCCCACTCTCTCTCCCCCTCTGTTCTCACTCTGATCTAACTAATTCCCCTGAAGGTGCTGATTCAGGATCTTACAGGGACAGAAAAAGCAAAAACATCAAGACTGATATCTCTCTGAATTTTGAATATCTCCACCTGAAACGGTCTCATCGTTAGATTGCGAACTCCACATTTCTGACCGAATACCAATTCTGCCATCTGTCGTGGCGGGATTCGAACCCGGGAGTCCCCGGAACCGGGTTGATATTCCAATCGATAATGGGACTCGGCCGTCACTCCTTCAATCCCCCTGCGATGGCACGTGAACTCGTTGGTGCTTCCGCAGGTGGAAGGAGTAGGTGAAGCCCTTCCCACACTGACAGCAGATGAACGGCCTCTCCCCGGTGTGGATCCGCTGGTGCCTCAGCAGGGTGGAGGATGTGCTGAAGGCCTTCCCACACTGAGAGCAGGTGAACGGCCTCTCCCCCGTGTGGACCCGCTGGTGGGTCAGCAGGGTGGAGGAATTGCTGAAGGCCTTCCCACACTTGGGGCAGCTGTAGGGCTTCTCCCCTGTGTGGACCCGCTGGTGGGTCAGCAGGGTGGAGGCCTGGGTAAAGGCCTTCCCACACTCGGGGCAGCTGAAGGGCCTTTCTCCTGTATGGATCTGCTGGTGCCTCATCAGGGAGGAGACGTGGGTAAAGGCCTTCCCGCACTCAGGGCAGCTGAAGGGCCTCTGCCCTGTGTGGACGCGCCGGTGGCTCCGCAGGGTGGAGGAATCGCTGAAGGCCTTCCCACACTCGGGGCAGCTGAAGGGCCTTTCCCCGGTGTGGACACGCCGGTGGCTCAGTAGAGTGGAGGAATACCTGAAGGCCTTCCCACACTCTGGGCAGTTGAACGGCCTCTCTCCTGTGTGGACCCGCTGGTGGGCCAACAGGGCGGAGAAAAACACTAAGGCCTTCCCGCACTCGGGGCAGCTGAAGGGTCTTTCCCCCGTGTGGTCCTGCTGGTGGGTCAGCAGGTGGGAGGAATGTCTGAAGGCCTTCCCGCAGTCGATGCAGGGGAATGGCCTCTCCCCGGTGTGACTGCGACGATGAGTCTCCAGGGCAGACAGGAAACGGAAGCCTTTCCCACAGTCACCACAGTTCCACGGTTTCTTCAGAGGGCGGGATTCCTCGGGTTTCTCCATGGCCACAGCTTCAGCTGCTCACAAACACGTGTAGAGCCCCTCCCTGCCGTGAAATCCCCTTCCCAGGCTGTATAACGGTTTCAGGCTCCACGCACAGTGTGCTGCAACAGTGGGGTCTCTCGTCCAGTCCCACTGATGCTGAAAACATACTCAGACAGGAACCAAAAAGCTTTGGTCCCGCTCAGAGAAATCACGGACGAAAATCTTTGCTGGCCACAGTGGATTGAGTGACTGTCAGACATTGACATCAAAGTGAGGACCGGAGATGCTGGAGAGTCAGTCAAAAAATGTGGCACTGGAAAATCACAGGGGAGTCAGGCAGCATCCTAGGAGCAGGAGGGTCAATGTTTCGGTTATAAGCCCTTCGTCTCTTGATTTTAAAACTTCCCTCTTCAAATCTTCAAAAATCCTGTCAGAATAGATTACAAAAGTCATCACTGTCAGTGCAGGGTAGAAATTCTGAACAAGGAATTCTACTTTTTGCAAAACATTCTTTTCTTTTGTTTTTCCACATAATTGAAAGCACCATCCCACTCTCTCTCCCCCTCTGTTCTCACTCTGATCTAACTAATTCCCCTGAAGGTGCTGATTCAGGATCTTACAGGGACAGAAAAAGCAAAAACATCAAGACTGATATCTCTCTGAATTTTGAATATCTCCACCTGAAAGCTAATATCTTTCCCAACACTGGGATCCTGCTGAGAGTGAGCAGGTCTGATTTTGGGAAGCAAAAGAAAGTGTGTCAATTCAGGGTGAACCTGCCTCACAGCTTCTTGAGGAACAACCAGACACAAGATGGTTAATGTCCCCAGGAAGGTGGGAGCAAAATGAGACGTCAAGGCATTAACACCGACATTAGAGAGAAAGTGAACCTATTGACGTGGCAAAAGTTAGTGGAAAGCCAGAGTCATAGAGATGTACAGCACAGAAACAGACCCTTCTGTCCAACACGCCTGTACTGACCAGATATCCTAAATCAATCTAGTCCCATTTTCTGGCATGTGGTCCATAGCTGGGGTCATCCCCACCCCCTGTCCTGAGACCTTGAGCCTCCAAGCTGACCCACAAAGGTTCGGTTTGTCCTCGATTCTTTCCCAGTTGTCTTTTGTAGGTTTTGAAAACTTCCCCAATCCTCTGTTTCCCCTCAGCGTTGGAGGCTAAGGAGTAACCTATAAAATCATGAAGGGCATGGATAGGATAAATAGACAAAGCCTTATCCAGGGGAGGGGGTCAGGGGGAAAAAGAGTCCAGAACTAGACGGCATATGTTTAGGGTGAGGGGAAAAAATACAAATGAGATCTGAGGTGAAACGTTTTCACACAGAGGGTATTACGTGTATGGAATGAGCTGCCAGAGGAAATGGTGGAGGCCAGTACAATTGCAACATTTAAAAGACATCTGGACAGGTGTATGAATAGGAAGGGTTTGAAGGGATTTGGGCCAAATGCTGGCAGTTGGGATGAGATTGGGGTGGGATATCTGGTTGGCATGAACGGGTTGAACCGAAGGGTCTGTTTCTAAGCTGTACATCTCCATGACTAGTTGGACCACTTCCCGCTCCTCCACCCTTGAGTCCCAGTTTCCTCATTTTCCCTCCCCCCACCTTGTCTCAGCACCACCTTCCCAACCTGCAATCTTCTTCCTGACCTCTCCACCCCCACCCCCGCTCCCACTCCAGCCTATCACCTTCACCTTAACATCCTTCCACCTTCCGCATTTCCAACACCCCTCCCCCAAGTCCCTCCTCCCTTCCTTTTATCTTAGCCTGCTTGGCACACTTTCCTCATTCCTGAAGAAGGGCTCATGCCCGAAACATGGAATCTCCTGCTCCTTGGATGCTGCCTGACCTGCTGCGCTTTTCCAGCAACACATTTTCAGCTCTGATCTCCAGCATCTGCAGTCCTCACTTTCTCCTCTTGCTAATATACCACTTGCCTTGCTGATTGCTTGCTACACCTGTCTGACAAATGACAGTGACTGGTGTTGAAGGACGCTGAGGCCTCTTTGTCCATCCACACATCATTCCTGATAAAGGGCTCATGTCCAAAACGTCAACTCTCCTGCTCCTCGGATGCTGCCTAACCTACCGTGCTCTTCCAGTACCACAATGTTTGACCCTGATCTACATCTACATTTAAACAATGCACTTCCTTTCTGCGTTTGTTTTCCACAGCCAAGGCGATAACTTCATATTGTGGTACTGCATTTGCCATGTGTTTACCAATTATGGTCTTCTCTGTATCGGAGAGCGAGTGCAAACTTGGGGAACGATTCGTCGAGCATCGCAGCTGTGCCCGCAGAGGGCGACCACACCTCTCAGTAACCACCCATTCCAATTTCCTTCCCACTCCCTTTCTGACATGACCATCTTTGGCCTCCTCCATTGCCACAACGAATCTAACCGCAAATTGGAGGGACAACACCTCATCTTCCGGGCAGCCTGCAGCCCGAAGGACTCAACGTTGAGTTTTCCAATATCAAAAATCCTCCCTCTCCATTCCCTGACTCCATTCCTATCCCCGCCCTCCTCCCTGCCACCAACAAGATTCATTCCTCCGATTGACCAACCAGGTCGTACCCTCTAACTGTCTTGACCTTTTCCCACTTCATCCCCACCCCCTTTTCTCTGCAGCTTCTGCACCCAGCCCCAGCCCTGAAGAAGGGTTACAACCGATTCGTCGACCTCTCCACCATCTGATGCCTCCTGCCTAACTATTTTGCCAATTGAGATACAGACCTGGATCAACGTTTCCGGAGTCTGTCCCTGCCGAATTCACTCTTTCCTTTCAGTTGCTGCAAGTCAACAATTGAACTACAGAATGAAAAAAAATGGAAAAGGGGGCGAGATAAGAGAGTGCCGTACTCACAGATCTGGGACAGAGGAAGGAATGTGCAGTCTGGGTAAAGCTCTATCTTTATTCAGAGAGAGAGGATCAGGAGCTGCAGCTTGAGTGTTACATGGTCCAACTTCCGCATTCAGACAATGGGCTGACTCTGATTGGCAGGAGGACCAGTCTCCTTCCGGTCCTCCAATGTTGCCTAATGGTCAATTAAAAGAAGGTCTCGCCCCTATTTTGCGTACAGCGATGAGCATGCTCAGTGTTTTGCTGACACTGGCCAGCATGCGCACTGCGTTGCTGACACCAGCAAACATGCGCAGTATGCTCTCTGGGGATGTTGGTGTTCCTGACAGATTTTAAGTGTCCACCAACGGGGTGAAAAGATAGAGCCACAATTTGTTTTGCCTTTGGCTCGATATTTTATTCCTTTTGCATTTTGTCTGGCTGCTCAACTTTTGTATGTCTTTTCCCCTTGTTGTGGGAGCAAGACGCCGAGATCAGAACTGGAGGGCATAGGTTTAGGGTGAGAGGGGAAAGATTTCTGAGGGTCCGAAGGGGCAATCCTTTCGCACAGAGGGTGGTATGTGTATGGAATGAGCTGCCAGAGGAAGTGGTGGAGGCTGGTACAATTACAGTATTTAAAATGCATCTGGATGGGGATATGGATAGGAAAGATTCAGAGGGGTAAGGGGCGACATGCTGCCAAATGGGTCACTAGATTAACTCAGGAGATCTGGTCAGTGTGGACCGAAGGGTTTGTTTCTGTGCTCTACAACTCTGAGTCTATTTTTAGATAGTATGGAAAATAAAGAGCATGAAAGCATGGGAAGGGTTAGAGCATGGAGACTACTGTCAATTTGTTGCAAAGGATAGTGGAAAGCTCTTACACCAATTAGCAGAGTAAGGTTGAGGCTGAAAGGTCACTATGGCAAGATGAGATAACAGTCAGTAAAGTTAGCCTCATCTGCTAAATATGATTGACAGGACGGGGACAATAAATATTTGGGACATGACATTAAATATCTAATTATCAATGAGTAGAGTCAGCCTGCTTGAGACTATTGATAATAAATATCTAATCATGACATTAGGAAAATATTAAGTAGGGTCTGGAATGCAAGACCATTGTTGCAAAAGCTGACACTAAATCTTGAACTGTGACATTAGAATAACATTAAGTAGAATGTAGGAAAAACTATAAGGGCACAACTAAAGAGATAATGGGAACTAAAATCACTGGTTTATTGTGTAGCTAGTGTGAGGTACTTTTGATTAATATAGTTGGACATGCTGATAAGCTAACAAACACACTGCTCAGCTGGAGAAAACACTGCCTCCTCTGTCCAGGAGTAAATGCTGGAAAGGTTGTATTGTTCCTAGGGAGGAGGATGGTCTCCAGCTACACTCTGATATCTATCAGTAGTAAATGGGGCAGAACTATGGAATTTAATCTCCAGGCATTTTGGGAAATTTAATAAGGGAAGGAAGTACAGAACAAATACTACAGAGTGCTGAGGAACAAGGGGAACTAACTGTCCTAGTTCAGAGATCCTCGAAGGTATCAGTACAGGTAAAACGGGGGATGAGGAAGGCATAGATTTGTACTTTTTCACATAGAGGGTGGTGCGTGTGTGCAATGAGCTGCGAGAGGAAGTGGTGGAGGCTGATTCAAATACAACATTTAAAAGACAGCCGGATGGGGACGTGAAAGGGTAGGGTTTAGAGGGGTATGGGCCGAGTGCTGGTAAATAGGATAGATTAATTTCGGATATCTAGTCAGCAGGGACGAGATGGACTGTTTCTGTGCTGTACTGCTCTGTGGCAATCCACTTCATTTTGAAATGTTTTCACTACCACTTGGAACACCCTGTTAGGGTTCAGAGTGTGCCAGGTCCTGACACCTCCTTCCTCACGTCTCCTGTGCATTTTAAATCAATAATACTGGTTGTATGTTACTGGGTTAGCACTTTAAACACACAGACACATACATTATAATCAGAATTTCTATTCGGTACAGACAGTGATGACTTGTTTCAACTTTGCTAACAGAGTATCAGAAGGGGAGGATCTGCGGACAGAAATCTTGGAAGAAATTCCATACCAAGATCTGGTCACTCAATATCATTGGGGGGTTGAGTCTGGAAAGAGAAATCCATTTCACCTGCTTCAAAAGTACTGGACATCAGTGTGAGCAGAGAAACACTCAGAGAGGAACACACCAGTGAACTGAGCTTTAACTGGTTACACAGAATGAGTGTATGTGTCCCAGGGAGCTGACTACGGGAAGGAGCTTTAACCAGTTACACAGACTGAGAGAGGGGCTGGGGCATTTATTTTACTCTGGAGCATCAGAGTCTGAGGGGTGAC
Source organism: Hemiscyllium ocellatum (assembly GCF_020745735.1). Classification (NCBI taxonomy): domain Eukaryota; kingdom Metazoa; phylum Chordata; class Chondrichthyes; order Orectolobiformes; family Hemiscylliidae; genus Hemiscyllium; species Hemiscyllium ocellatum. The sequence goes on along the minus strand of NW_026868185.1, from coordinate 17,118 downwards.
CTTAGCGAGGTTTATAAAATCATGAGGGGCACATATAGGGCAAATAGCTTAGGTCTTTTTCCCCCAAGGTGGGGGAGTTGAAAACTAGAAGGCATAGTTTTAAGGTGAGAAGGGAAAGATTTAAAAGGGACCTAAGGGACAGCTTTTCATGCAGAGGGTTGTGCATGTATGGAATGAGCTGCCAGAGGAAGTGGTGGAGGTGGGTACAATTGCAACATTTAAGAGGCATTTGGATGGGTATATGAATAGGAAGGGTTTGGAGGCATATGGGCCGAGTGCTGGCAGGTGGGATTAGATTGGGTTGGGATATCTGGTCAGCATGGATGGGTTGGACCGAAGGGTTTGTTTCCGAGCAGTACATCTCTATGACTAGCACTTGGAGCGTGGCTCCTTCATCAGGTGATCGTGGAAAATAAAATCATAAGGCACAGAATGGATGGAAAGACATTACAGTGCTCTGAAATGATATATTGAAAAACCCTGGATTGTTAAGTCTTTCATCTTTTAGTATGGGCTGCTCGTATCATTCATTTGTAAATCCCAGAAATTCCTGAAAGACATTTTCTTGAGATAACTCAAAGTTTTATAAGAAAAGGTGACATCTCAGCTCTGACCGTGCATTAAAGGTGTGAAATCAGGGTCTGTCTGTATCGCAATCTTGAGTCAGACTGGTTCTATTTCCAAACTGAAATTTACAAAATATTTCATGGATCGACTGTCTGTATATTGTGCATTTTTTGGGAAAAATAGAATGTATCTGCAAATATAATTCTGCAAATATAAATTCACCCCCATGGATGTACGTGTTTATGTGTGTGAATGAGACAGAGTAAAGTCTATTTCGTGCTGTATATCTCGATAACAGATGCTTTAAATCTGCTGGTGTAAATATTGTTATAAATCATAGCTGTTATAAATCATAAATCCCAGCGAGGTCTACACTGTGTGTCTGGATGGTTGACAGGCTGGGAGATTGTGGGTTGGGTCTTGATTGACTGAATGTTTTATTGTTCCAGAAGGTGTAGGGGTGGGGGGTCAAAGCTTCAGCAGAAATCCAGCAGAGCAGAACAGACCAATATCTTACTCTGTGGGTACAGGGACATCAGAGGACAGAGAAATCAGGACCTGAATCCAAGCTAACACTAGACTTCCCTGTGATCAGTGCTTTGATGAGCAGCGCCAAGCCTCTACCTTCACCTCGCTTCCCATTTGACTATCACCTTGATATTCAGGATGCAATCCTTGTCATCCTGAAGCCAGGCCTCTGTAAGGAGTCTCAGATCATAATTATTCTCTTCAATGTGTGCAGTCAATTTTGTTACAATGCAGCACACTTTCAGAAACATCGTTTTAAGTTTCAAGTTTTGTGATCTTCAGAATCCGGTTTTGATTGCTGGTACATTTATTCACCTTGTCCCTTTCTATCGTTCTCTGATGTTCATTTCCTACATCATGACATTGCTCACTGGCCTTGATTTGGATTGGCCATGCTAAATTGCCCATTGTGCGCAGGGATGTGCAGGTTAGGTTGGTTTGCCATGGGAAAGGCAGGGTTATAGTTTCATAGTAAAAGTAGGAATTGGCCATTTGGCCCATCGAACCTGCTCCACCGTTCATTATGATCGTGGCCGATATACCCATCGTCTGAGATCCTCCTCCCTGCATTGTCCCAGTTACCCTTAATTCTCACACCATGCAAATACCCATCCAACTGTGTTTTGAATATTCTTAATGAAGATGCCTCTACTGCTTCCTTGGGCAGAGAATTCCATAGATTGACTACTCTCTGGGAAAAGCAGTTCCTCCTCATCTCTGTCCTGAGGCCTGGTCGAATCCACCAGCAGAAATGACTGGGTTGGGTAGGGTAGGGTAGGGTAGGGTAGGATAGGGCTTCATCCCCACAGTGCAATGAATTCCCACTTTCCACCAAACTCCCAGATGTACTCACTCACTCGGTTGCTGTCTCACAAACAAAAGACTTCATTGTAACTTCTTTTGCTCCCAGTAAGGGCAACCCATCTTGGAAAGCTGCTCTGAAAGTCCAACCACACTTCTGCATTCACCAGAGACAATTCCAGGATTACAGCACAGAAACAGACCTTCCGGCCCAACTGGTCTGTGCTGGGGGGATATGTTAAGCTAGATTTGCTTGCAAGCAGTTACAAGTAGCTGCATCTTGCTTCTGCAAAAATCGCAAGGCAGAATCGTGAGGGTACATTCCAAGAAATAACTAATTAAAGGAGGTGGTCGACTGGTCGAAGCAGATGGATTAACATGACCGTAGCAATGGTCACGCATATAGGGAGTTAGTATGAACAAGGTAACCAAATAAGACCCTGTGTTGCGTCAGCAAAAGTAATAAGACCCAGCTATCGGTGAGGGGTTTGCATGCCCCAGACAGATGTGGGACACCGATTAGATTAGCAGAAATAAGAGGGGAGTCTGGAACAAACTCAATCTTTATTCAGAGAGAGAGCAGCAACTTCCGAAACTCGTGTTCCAGCTTCTGGAGTCAGACAATAGGAAGGCTCTGATTGGCAGGAGGACCAGTCACCTTCCGGTCCTCCAGCCCACAGTTTGCTCTCTGGCGATGAGGCTGTTAGTGACAGAATTGAAGTGTCCAAATGCCAAGTGAAGTAAAAAAAAACGGGAGATGCATAATTTTTTCCCCTTGTGATATTTACCTTTCCTACACGCCCCATGACTTTATAAATCGAAATAAGGTCAACCATCAACTTGTGGTCGTCGATAGGGTGACCAGAAGTGTACTCAGTACTCTACACATGGTCTCACCAATATCCTGTACAACCTCAACGTGATGTCCCAATTCCTACACTGAACGGTGTGAACAATGAAGGCAAGTGTGCTAAACGCCTCCTTCACCACCCTGTCCAGCAATGAGGCAACTTTCAAAGAGCTATGTCCCCGATTTGGAGATGCCGGTGTTGGACTGGGGTGTACGAAGTTAAAATTCACACCACACCAGGTGATACTCCAACAGGCTCATTTACAAGCATTAGCTTTTGGAGCGCTGCTCCTTCATCTGGTGGTTGTGTCTTATGACCCTGCTCCACAAACACCCCATGAAGGAGCAGCGCTCCGAAAGCTTGTGCTTGCAAATAAACCAGTTGGACAATAACCTGGTGTGAGAGATTTTAAACTTTATGTACCAGAACCCCTCCAGGCAGCCCCATGAATCTGTTCTACAACACGATGCAGGGCCCTACCATTAACTGTACAAGTCCTGCCCTTCCTTGATTTAGCAAAATGCAACCCTTTGCCTTTACCTGTCACTCTCTCAGACACACACACCCTAACACCCACACCATCTCACAGGCTTATACTCCAGCTCACACACACTTCATTAGCATGCATGCACAAACTCGCACATGCGCACACACACACACTCGTGCAGATACAATCACACATCAGTCAATGGGGTGAATTTGCATTTGCAGAATTATATTTGCAGATATAAATATTCAATTTTGCTCAAAAAGCAAACAAACTGCAGGCCGTCAATCCATGTAATATTTTATAAATTCCTACTTTAATTAATAGAACCAGTCTGATTCAAGATTCGGACACAGACACTTTTGTGCAGTATCTGAGCTGAGATGTCATCTATTTTTATAAAACCTTAAATTATCTCGAGAGGGTGAATTAAAAGTAGTTCTAGGGTTTACATATTAATGAACTGAAACCTGAAACCCATGGTAAAAGATGAAAGATTAATCTGCAATCTAGATTTGTTCAATATATCCTATCTGTTGCATGACACTGTGATCTTTTGCTATAAATTCTGTGTCGAATGACCCTGCTCCACAGCTACCTGATGAAGGAGCAGCGCTCTGAAAGCTCATGCTTACAAATAAACCTGTTGGACGCTTAGCTGGTGTTGTGTGATTTTTAAATTTATTACCCAGTCCAACACCGGCACCTCCACATCGTTTCCAGTGGACACAGCCCACACCTCCCAGTACTGCCAGGAAACTGTACAATGCCGATGACATGGTGTAGTACCTGCACTCTTGAAAAATTTACAATTTCTAACAATACTGGTTACTCATTCACTGCTGCAACTGATACACAACATTGGAAACATAGTACAGGAGGCTGTCAGAAATGAGCACAACAGGTCAGGCAGCATCTGAGGAGCAGGAAAATCAACGTTGCCTGACCTGCTGTGCTTTGCCAGCACCACACTAATCTTGTCTCTGATCTTCAGCATCTGCAGTTCTCACTTTCTCCTGTAAGAAATTAGCAGTTTTAAAACAAAAACCTGTTGAGTTCAAAGCTCTCAATGAGAGTCTGAGCTCGGCGTGAAGTTCAGGTAATCTTTATTGTGAAAGGTTGTCTACTTGTCTACTTTCACTCCTTCTCGAATTGATAAGACCTGGGTGTAACTAACCTCGAGCTTTTCGAGTCTAATATCTCGTACCTTATTCTTTTCCTGAGTGAACACCGATAAGAAATGTTCATTTAGCACCTCTCCGATCTCTACAGGGTCCACACTCCACTTCCCGCTTCTGTCTTTGATTGGCCCTATTCCTACCCTAATCATCCTTTTATTCCTCACATACCTATAGAAAGCTTTAGGGTTCTCCTTTATTCTATTTGCTAAAGACAGCTCATGTCCTCTCTTTGCTCTTCTTAACTCTCTCTTTCAATCCTTCCTAGCTGATCTGTAATTCTCTATCGCCTAATCTGTACCATCTTGCCTCATCAATACATAAGCCTCATGGAACAGCATCATAAGACACAGAACTTATGTCAAAAGATCAGTGTCATGCAACTGATAGAATATATTGAACAAACTTAGATAGTCTTCATCCCTTAGAATGGTTGCAGGCTTTGGTTCATTAATATGTAACAATGTTCTTGAGATGACATAAGGTTTTATATAAAAAAACAGACATCTCCGCTCAGACAATGCATTAAAGGTGTGACATTTGAGTCTGTCAGTATTCCAATCTTGAATCAGACTGGTTCTGTTTCCAAAGTTGGAATTTGTAAAATATTACATGGATTGACTGCCTGCAGATTGTGTGCTTTTTGAACAAAATTGAATGTATCTGCAGTATAATTCTGCCAATACAATTTCACCCCGAAGAGTAGTGTGTGTGTGCATGTGAGAGTGTGTGCATGTGAGTTTGTGTGTGTGCACGCTTGGGAAAGTATGTGTGTGAGATGGAGTATGAGGCTGAGAGTGTGAGAGAGTGTTGAGGAGTGTGTGTCTGACTGAGGGGTATGAGGGAGAGGCTTAATAAAAGCAGGGGGTTGTGCAGATAATGGTTGGGCCATGAGTCACTTATAGAACAGACAGACATGGGGAGGGGGTGGGGGGTGGTGATGTTCAGGTACTTAGTTCTATGGAAGTTGCATCACTGGTAGACAGGGTGATTAAGAAGGCATCTCGCAACATTGCTTTCATTGTTCACACCATTGAGGAGAGGGGTTGGGACATCATGTTGAGGTTGTACAGGATGTTGGTGAGTTGAAAATGTGTTGCTGGTTAAAGCACAGCAGGTTAGGCAGCATCCAAGGAATAGGAAATTCGACATTTCGGGCCAGAGCCCTTCATCAGGAATGAGGAGAGAGTGCCAGGCAGACTAAGATAAAAGGTAGGGAGGAGGGACTTGGGGGAGGGGCGATGGAGATGTGATAGGTGGAAGGAGGTCAAGGTGAGGGTGATAGGCCGGAGTGGGGTGGGGGCAGAGAGGTTAGGAAGAGGATTGCAGGTTAGGAGGGCGGTGCTGAGTTGAGGGAACCGACTGAGACACGGTGGGGGGAGGGGAAATGAGGAAACTGGAGAAATCTGAGTTCATCCCTTGTGGTTGGAGGGTTCCCAGGCGGAAGATGAGGCGTTCTTCCTCCAAGCGTCATGTTGTTATGTTTTGCCGGTGGAGGAGTCCAAGGACCTGCATGTCCTCGGTGGAGTGGGAGGGAGAGTTAAAGTGTTGAGCCACGGGGTGGTTGGGTTGGTTGGTCCGGGCGTCCCTGAGGTGTTCTCTGAAGCGTTCCGCAAGTAAGCGGCCCGTCTCCCCAATGTAGAGGAGGCCACATCGGGTGCAGCGGATGCAATAGATGATGTGTGTGGAGGTACAGGTGAACTTGTGGCGGATATGGAAGGATCCCTTGGGGCCTTGGAGGGAAGTGAGGGAGGAGGTGTGGGCGCAAGTTTTACATTTCCTGCAGTTGCAGGGGAAGGTGCTGGGAGTGGAGGTTGGGTTGGTGGGGGGTGTGGACCTGATGAGGGAGTCACGAAGGGAGTGGTCCTTGCGGAACGCTGATAGGGGAGGGGAGGGAAATATATCCCTGGTGGTGGGGTGCGTTTGGAGGTGGCGGAAATGACGGCGGATGATACGCTGTATACGGAGGTTGGTGGGGTGGTAGGTGAGAACCAGTGGGGTTCTGTCTTGGTGGCGGTTGGAGGAGTGGGGCTCAAGGGCGGAGGAGCAGGAAGTGGAGGAGATGCGGTGGAGGGCATCGTCGATCACGTTTGGGGGGAATCTGCGGTCCTTGAAGAAGGAGGCCATCTGGGCTGTGCGGTGTTGGAACTGGTCCTCCTGGGAGCAGATGCGGTGGAGACGAAGGAATTGGGAATATGGGATGGAGTTTTTACAGGGGGCAGGGTGGGAGGAGGTGTAGTCCAGATAGCTGTGGGAGTCAGTCGGTTTATAGTAGATGTCTGTGTTGAGTCAGTCGCCTGAGATAGAAATGGAAAGGTCTAGGAAGGGGAGGGAGGAGTCTGAGACAGTCCAGGTGAATTTGACCTTCCTAACCTCTCCGCCCCCACCCCACTCCGGCCTATCACCCTCACCTTGACCTCCTTCCACCTATCACATCTCCATTGCCCCTCCCCCAAGTCCCTCCTCCCTACCTTTTATCTTAGCCTGCCTGGCACCCTCTCCTCATTCCTGATGAAGGGCTTATGCCCGAAACGTCGAATTTCCTATTCTTGGATGCTGCCTAACCTGCTGTGCTTTAACCAGCAACACATTTTCAACTGTGATCTCCAGCATCTGCAGACCTCACTTTTTACCCCAGGATGTTGGTGAGGCCACTTTCAGAGTACTGAGTACAGTTCTGGTGGCCCTGTAATTGGAAGAATACTATTAGAGAGGGTTTAATAAAGATTTAACAGGATGTTGTAAGGACTGGAGGGTTTGAGTTATAAGGAGAGGCTGGGACTTTATTCACTGGAGCACAGGAGGTTGGGTGGGGGAGTTGACCTCATTGAGATTGATAAAATCATGAGAAGTGGAGGTAAGGTGAATAGAAAATGGCTCTTGCTTAGCGTAGGGAACTCAAAACTCGGGGGGCATTTTTTTTAATGTGAGGAGAGAGAATTAAAAGGAACCGGAGGGGCAACATTTTGAAAGAGGGTGAGTTGCATGTGGAATGAACTTGCTGAGGATGTGGTCGATGCAGGTACAGTGACAACATTGAAACAGCATTTGGATGGGTGCATGAATAGAAAGGTTTAGAGGGAAATGGGCCAAATGCAGGCAAGTGGGATGTGGGAATATGTGTTTAAATGGAGCGGTGAGCTTTCCCAATGTAGACAGGGCTCCTCGAAACGTGGCAGTGTCCCCCCCCTGCAGCTGCAGAGCGAGACAGGAGAGTTTGTTTTTGTGAATGAGCAGTTGTAGCGCGAGGTGGCTGTTGCTTGGTGACGGTGAGGCTCCCCCGGCCCCGCCCATCCCCCGTGCAGACGTCACGCGGGGCGAAGGCGGTTGGGAGGAGAAGTCGCTCGAGCGAGGAAGCGGCGGGAGGGCGGCCGTTAGGAAAATGGCGCCGTGCGGCCCGGGGCAGACACCCGGCACTGGCCGCCGCCTTCCTGGCGCAGCTGCTGTGTCACGGCCACATCGGCCGGCTGTACAGCAGCCAGGAGCCGGTGAACATTCTGGAGGCGGATGGGGTTAAGGACCTGCTTGGGAACTGGTCGGGCGCCTGGGTGGTGGAGTTCTACTGGTCGTGGGGCGGCCCCTGTGTCAACTATGGGGCCACCTGGAAGGTACTGGGCCCGGGAGGTGAAAGGTGAGGCAGGTTGTGGGGGGGACGGAGGGAAGGAATGTGGGGCCTGTCCTGTCATAGTCAAATTTTACACTCACTTTCCATCTGCTTTTACTGGCGCTTGTGCTGTTTACCCCTCACTGTGTTTTTAATCCTTGTGCTGTTTACCCCTCACTGTGTGTTTAATCCTTGTGCTGTTTACCCCTCACTGTGTTGTTTAATCCTTGTGCTGTTTACTCTTTGCTGTTACTTGTGCAATTGCTGAGGGTAGTGTGTAAATACTAGTGAAGGATACTATGCACCAGCATGTACATGTTCCTCAGTCATTGAAGGGGCAGGACCTGTTGAGAATGGTTAGTAAAGTATGTGGTGAACTAAGCCCGTTTAACATGGAGATATTTTCAAAAACCAAACTATATACTTTTTTATTATTCAGAGTCACAGAGTTGTACAGTATGGGAACACATTCGCTTTTAGATTAGATTAGACTTAGTGTGGAAACAGGCCCTTCGGCCCAACAAGTCCACACCGACCCGCCGAAGCGAAACCCACCCATACCCCTACATTTACCCCTTACCTAACACTAGGGCAATTTAGCATGGCCAATTCACCTGACTGTGGGAGGAAACCCACGCAGACACGGGGAGAACGTGCAAACTCCACACAGTCAGTCACCTGAGTCGGGAATTGAACCCGGGTCTCAGGTGCTGTGAGGCAGCAGTGCTAACCACTGTGCCACCGTGCTGCCCATGGTGCAACCTGCCCATGCCAACCAGATATCCTAAATTAATGTAGTCCCATTTGCCAGCACTTGGCTCATATCCCTCTGAACCCTATATATTCATATACCTATCCAGATGCCTTTTAAATGTTGTAGTTATACCAGCCTCCACTGCTTCCTCTCGCAGCTCATTTCATACATGCACCATCCTCTGCATGGAAAAGTTGCCCCTGCGCTACCTTTTCTATCCTTCTGCTCTCACCCAAAACCTATGCCCTGTAGTTGTGAACCTCACCCCTACTCTGGGGAAAAGACATTTTAAAAAAAGTTGAGCAGCCAGCTATAAAATGTTGAGCCTCATAGGGGAAAAAAAACTGTGGCTCGACCCTTTATTTCTCCTCTTGGCATTTGAACACTTAACATCTGTCGAGAACACAGCATCGCCACAGAGCACATTGCGACTGCTCCTCAGTGTGAACAACAGTGCACATGCTCGCTCATGTCACCAATACATTGTCCATGCTCCTCGCTGTCAGCAGAAAAGGAGACATCGTTTATCTCTGTTCCTGAAGGTTTTCACTTTATTCTTAAAGCTGTGTCCTCTGGTCCTCGTCTCTCCTACCGATGGAAACATCTTCCCAATGTCATTGCACTGTAGGGATGAAGTCCTACCTTGTCCGGTCATTTCTGCTGGTGGGTGACACTAGGCCTCCAGGTTACAGGGAGTAGCTTTCAGACAGAGATGAGGAACTGCTTTTCCCAGAGGGTCGTGAATCTATGGAATAATCTAGATTAGATGTGGTGCTGGAAAAGCACAGCAGGTCAGGCAGCATCCAGAGCACAGGAAGATTGATGTTTCGGGCAAAAGCCCTTCATCAAAATCTATGGAATACTCTGGCCAAGGAAGCAATAGAGGCAGCTTCATTAAGTATATTCAAGACACAGTTGGATGGGATTTGGCCTGGTAGGGGAATTAAGGGGTTCCTTGGGGCAGTGCAGGGAGAAGGAGATGAGACGATGGATAGATCAACCATGATCTTAATGAATGATGGAGCAGGCTCACTTGTAGCAACTGGAGTGAATCCAGAGAGGGAGCAGACTTTACCACCTCAGGTATGTGTCTTGGTTACCCGGGTGAGGAGAGACAGAAGTTCAGGTTGGGACTGTTTTCCGCAGCTTGCCAGAGTCTGAGGAGTGACCTTATATGCTTTTATATCATCATGAAGGGCATGGATAGGGTAAATAGATGTGATATTTTCCTTTGGATGGGGCAGTCCAGAACTAGAGGGTAATAGGTTTAGGATTGAGTGTGTGGTACTGCAGCAAGTCAGGCAGCATCCAAGGAGCAGGAAGATTGACATTCCGGGGAAACGCCCTTCATCAGGGAAGTGTGTGTGAGAGCATGTGTGCCTGCTTGATAAAGTGAGATTGTGATGGAGTATGAACTTGCGAGAGGGTGTGTGTGTTGAGAGGGTGGTGTATGTGTATGTCTGAGAGAGCGCGTGTGTGTATGAGAGGGGTACGGATATCAGTGAGGGGTTGCATTTTGCTAAAATAAAGGAGGGCAAGACTTGAACAGGTAATGGTAGGGCCCGAGTCGTGTTGTGGAACAAAGACCTGGAGGTGTTCAGGTTCATTGTTCGTGGCAGTTACATCACTGGTAGATCAGTGGGGTGAAGAAGGTGTTCAGCACGCTTGCCTTCACTGTTCACATGCTGAGTACAGGTGTTGGGACATCATGTTGGAGATGCACACAGAAAGTACATTATTCAGACGGTGATAAGTGTCTGGAATGCATTGCCAGCAGAGGTAGTAGAGGCAGGGACGGTAGATTCATTTAAGGTGCATCTGGACAGATGCATGAGTCATTGGAGAGCAGATGGATACAGATTCAGGAATTGTGCGATAGGTTTAGACAGGGGATTTGGATCAGCTCAGGTTTGGAGGGCTGTAGGGCCTATTGCTGGGTTGTAAATTTTCTTTGTTTTATGTTGAGGTTGTACAGGATGTTGGTGAGGCCATTTTTCTGGAGTCCTGAGTACACCTGTGGTCGCCCTGTAATAGGAAGAATAGTATTAGCGGCCAGACCAATGAGGAGCACTGGAACACCGGAGGGAGTCTGGTCCTCCTACCATTCAGAGCAGCCCTATTGTCTGAATCCGAGACGTCGATTTTCCTGCTCCTCGGATGCTGCCTGACCAGCTGTGCTTTTCCAGCACGACTTCAATCTTGATCCATGAGCTTCTGAAGCTGCTGCTGCTCCTCCCTCTTTTGAATGAAGTTTGAGATTCATCCAAGACTGTAATTTCCTTCCTCTGTCCATCAGCACTCTCTTCTCTCACTCCCTTTTCTATTTCTTTTATTTTCTTGCTGGGATCCAATTGTTGACTTGCAGCAACTGAAAAGAAAGGGAGTGAATCCAGAAAGAGGCCAGACTCTGGAAAAGCTGGTCCAGGTCTGTGCCTCAAACACCTGGCAAGTGCAGTACCACAGTGTGAAGTTATAGTCTTTGCTGTGGGAAAAAAAAAGCAGAAATGAGGTGTGTTGTTTAAATGGTGATATATTGGGAAGTGGAGAAAGTGAGGACTGCTAATGCTGGAGATCAGAGTCAAAAAGTGCAGTGCTGGAAAAGCACAGCAGGTCAGGCAGCATCCAAGGAGTAGGAAAGTTGACCTATCGGGCACAAGCCCTTCATCTGGAATGATGTGGTTTCGGGTGAGAGGGGAAAGATATAAAAGAGACCTATGGGGCAGTCTTTTCACACAGAGGGTGGTACATGTATGGAACAGCCAGACAGAATGCAAAAGGAATAAAATCTTAAGCCACAGGAAAAAATGTGATTCTATCCTTTTTTTCCCGATTTGCATTTGGATGCTTAAAAACGTCAGTAATAACGGCATCTCCGCAGAGCATACTGCGCATGCTCCTCGGTGTCAGTAAGGCATAACGTATATTTGCTGGTGTCAGCAAATCACTGCGCATGCTTCTTGCTGTCCGCCGAAAAGGCGCGCGAACTACTTTTGACGAACCAATAGAATGCCAAGGAGGACCAGAAGAAGACCGGTCCTCCTGCCAATCAGAACCCCTCATGGTGTTTGAATGCGGAAGGTGCACCATGAGTTTCTGAACCTGCTGCTGATTCTCTGCCTCTGAATGAAGATTCACCTTCACGCCGGACTGCAACTTCCCTCCTTTGTCCCACTTCTGAGAGTACGGCGCTCTCTTTTGCCACTGCCGTTTTCCATTTATTTTAATGCTGGGCTCAAGGGACGTGGGTTTTACTCCCACGATCCAAAGATGTGCAGGTTAGGTGAATTCCCCATTGTAATCAGGGATGTGTAGGTTAGGTGCATTACTCAGAAGTAAGTGTAGAGTCATAGGGGAATGGGTCTGAATGGGTTGCTCTTCGGAGAGTTGGTTGGACTGGTTGGTCCGAAAGGCCTCTTCCCACACTGCAGGGATTCTATAAATTATTGACTTGTAGCGACTGAAAGGAAAAGTTTTTTTTCCCCAGGAAATCCTTTTCAGCTTTCAGGCTCTCCAGCTCCAATTAACATGAAGGAAAGGTCAAGCTCAGTGGGAAAAGGCTGAGTAATAGCATATCTTAGCTCTCACCCAAGTATTCTCCAAAGAAAACCATACATCTGGATGGGGATATGAATAGGAAGCATTCAGAGGGATATGGCCAAATGCTGGCAAATGGGTCACTAGATTAATTTAGGATATCTGGCTGGCCTGGACTGAAGAGTTTGTTTCTGTGTACTCATTACTCACGCCCCTTTTCTAGGTGTTCCCTATACCAGCTGTTATTTTCATGAAATAATCTGACAATTGTTGACTTCCATCAACCTCTTTCCATCTCTCTGCAAAGTGTGGTTGACGTTGGCAAGTTCAATCCTCCTCCGGTCCTCAGGAACACACTATAATGCGCAACGTTCTCAATGCCTGTTTAACGTTCAGTGGGGAAACTACTTTCAGTCCAACAGTTCGGAGGAATTCTGTCGAAATGTTTTTGGCAAATGCACTACTCCCACGAAAGCTCGTGGACCCTCAGTTAAAATGCTTTTAACACCCTGTATTTTTTAATTTCCCCGCCTTCCCAGGATGCAGAATTTCTCTCACCAGAAATTGTTTGCCCTGAAAAAAATCCAGCAGGAAGATGATTATGGCGCTCTCAGTAAAAATGTCTCATGGGTCACCCAAGATTAGAAATGGAACAATATCTCTTTTCAAAGAAACTGTTTCGTTTGCCCTTTCAAACCTCCTCGAATTTAAGGTGTTCCATTGTAGCATTTAATTATGATCAATTAAAAGCAATATCCAGTCTCATCTGAGGGAGGAACTGACTCAACAAGTGAAATAACTTTTCAGTCTGCTCTTTAGATGTGACTTCCTCTCCCTCTCTCTGATGCAACAGGATTACCAGAGCTGGAAGTACCACTCTCGGAATACAGTTGCTGATCGACAGTTTACTTCGACTGCTTAACATAAGGATTTAAAAGCTGCTAGCCCGATCTTGCGCAAAGCACAAAAAACAAACTGTTCACCCGTGCCTGCGCAGAGGAGAAATTTCACTTGGAATAGATCACAAAATAAGAACTGTTACCAGTCCCACAACTCATGTGTATCCCATGGACAAAGTTAAAAAATCGCACAACACCAGGCTATAATCCTGGTTTGTTTGGAAGCACTAGCTTCGGAGCGCCGCTCCTTCATCAGGTGGCTGTGGAGAATGAGATCATGATCACAATTTATATCGAAAGGATTCTAGTGTCATGGAAATGTGACACATCAGACAATTTTAGATTAAATCTTTCACCTTTAGAATGGGTTTCTGTTTTTTTGCATGTCAATCCCAGAACTTGTTTTTTGTTACCTTCTCAAGAATGTCATTCAAATGCACAGCTTTTCTGACAATAAGTGTGAATTCTGTCTGCACCCGAATGTTGAGTCAGACTGACGTTTTGCTTAGAGAAAAACTCTACATTTAAATGACATTTTTGAGAAGGTAATTATAGATTAGGGTGTAAAGGTTCGGGTGGATTGGCTGTGGTAAATTACCCATAGTGACCCTTGATGTGCAATTTAGGGTTGATGGGCCATGGGATGGATGTGGGCGAGATGCTCTTTGAAAGGCTAGCATGGAATAGATGGGCTGAATGGCCTGCTTCCACATGGTTCACATTCTATGACTCACCCCACAAAGGAGCATTTTATCTGCATCAATCCTGTCAAGCCCCTTTCAGAATTCTACTGGTTTCAATAAGGCCACTTCAATAAGATCCCATTTGTCTGCGTTTGGCCCATGTCCCTCTAAACCTTTCTATTTATGTACTCATCCAAATGTCATTTAAAATTTGTAACTTCATCTGCATCTACCACATCCTCATCCAACTTCATTCCACGTGTAAACTGCCTTCTGTCAAAACCTTGCCGCTCAGGTTCCTTTTAAATCTCTCTCCTCTCACTTTAAAGAAATGTGCCCCCTAGTCTTGAGCTCCCCTACGCTAAGGAAGAGCCCTTACCTCCACTCCCCATGATTTTATCAATCTCAATGATGGCACCCCTTAATTTCCTGTGCTCCAGTGAATAAAGTCCCAGCTTCTCCTGATAACTCAAACCCTCCCTCCAGTCTTGGCAACATCCTGGTAAATTTTTACTCAACCCTCTCGAATAGAATTCTCACACTCTGCACTCCTGAAACATTTACAATTTCAAATGATACTGGCTGCTCATTCACAGATCCAACTGATCAGCGACATGGGAAGCTTAGTGCAGGAGGCTGAAGAAATGAGTAGCTTTAAAACCAAAACCTCTCGGAGTTCAAAGCCTTCAATGAGAGTCTGAGCTCGGCGTTAAGTTCACTTCACCTTTATTGTGACCCAACTTTGTTAAAGCTTCAAATCCCCCTCAGCAAAAAGGCAGAGAAAAAGTAGCTGCTTTTTAAACAGCTCAAGATAAAGCACACTCACTCACGCGTATACGCCCACCCAACCTCACTGTCTTCACTATTGGTCCGCACCGAGATGTCCCTTTCTAATTGGATCCTTGGTACAGCCGTAACCCGGAGGAAGTGTTATGTTATTCAGGTGGATATCCTCAATAGGTATGGGTTACTACCGGATTAAACTACAGTAACTCGGGCATATACCTGAGGCCGTTACCTGTCAAGCTTACCAGTGGTCCCTATTGACTGTATGGTCCTGATAGTTACAAACTCGGCTGGGTTTATCGCAGGTCTCTAGGTCCCTTCAGTTTATCCTTTCACCTAGGAGTGAGAGGGATTCACTTTAAGTCAATCCTAATGCCTTCTCAGCTAAGTTCTAGACTTAACATACCAACACAAAGGTAAACATATCTTATCAAATAAAGGTTCGGCGAAAACGAAGTGTGTGGTGTAAAATATAATCGAAATTTATCACTATAATAAGTTGAATACTCACAATCGGATGTTTTTGAATGTTCTTAAAAGATAGCTAGGATAAAAGCAGAGCTTAATAACTGAGTGTCCCAAATGGGATCTTCTTAGACTAGCGTGTTTCAGCTAGTTGGTTCAGATTGTAGCTTTTTTCAGGCTAGATTGCAGTGTCTCAACCAAGAATCTTTTAGGCAGGCGTATCTCAGCAAGCTCTTAGCTGTCAGTATGTTTCTTCCAATCGGTCTATATTTTGCACAAATGTGTCTTTCTGCAAGCCTGGTGGTTCAGAGGATCTGCAGTTAGCCGAGATGGTTAGGTGACTCATTGTCTGTGTTTCAAGACAAGAGTGAGTTCTGTCTGTTTTAGCTCTGCTTTTTATCCTTTACAGTCTAAGTTAAGCAATTACATCATTTGTTTAAAGAACTGGAATCTCAAACTGTGCCTCGGTCAGCATTGTTTCAAGGTCGCGTTAAACACTAATTAGCTGAGAAAACAATAAGTAGCTGATAAAAAAGCAGCTGCCACGTAGTCATAGTTATACTTAATTGTTGCTAGGCTAAAATACAATAAAGAGTTAATAGCATCTTTGTTGCTACAATATAATATAATCAGGTAAAAATCCACAGAGGAATCGAGTCTTTTCATGAAGAAGTAATGGATCCCGTGACAGAAGCATTGCCTCACTCAGCAACTTCAACCCATACCCTGTATAACGCCATCTGCTGCAGCGGGATTCAAACCCGGGAGTCCCGGGAGCTGGGCTGATTGTCATTATTCACTGGACTTTCAGCCTTCACTCCTTCAATCCCCCTGCGATGGTACGTGAACTCGCTGGTGCCTCCGGAGTTGGGAGGAGCTGGTGAAGGCCTTCCCACACTTGGGGCAGGGAATGGGCCTCTCCCCTGTGTGGACCCGCTGGTGGCTCCGCAGGGCGGAGGAATCGCTGAAGGCCTTCCTGCACTCGGGGCAGCTGAATGGCCTCTCCCCCGTGTGGATCCGCTGGTGCCTCAGCAGAGAGGAGAAATATCTGAAGGCCTCCCCACAGACTGGGCAGGTGAACGGCCTCTGCCCAGTGTGACTACGCCGATGAATCTCCAGGGAAGATGGGAAACGGAAGCCTTTCCCACGGTCTCTCCAAGAGGTGGGTTTTGTCAGGTTTCTCCATGGCCGAAGTATGGAGCCACTCCCTGCTGTGAATTCCTCTTTCCAGGCCGTATAGTTATTTTAGGCTCCACACTCAGTGCGCTGCAATGGTAGGGTCTCTCATCCAGTCCCACTGATGCTGAAAACGTACTTAGACAGGAACCAAAAAGCTTTGCTCCTTCTCACAGAATCATAGATGAAAACCGTTACGGTCCCGATGGATTGAGTGACTGTCAGACATTGACGTCAAAGTGAGGACTGCAGACACTGGAGAGTC
This sequence comes from Hemiscyllium ocellatum, assembly GCF_020745735.1. Classification (NCBI taxonomy): domain Eukaryota; kingdom Metazoa; phylum Chordata; class Chondrichthyes; order Orectolobiformes; family Hemiscylliidae; genus Hemiscyllium; species Hemiscyllium ocellatum. The sequence goes on along the minus strand of NW_026868185.1, from coordinate 540 downwards.
AGTATTGAAAAGTGTGGCGCTGGAAAAGCACAGCAGGTGAGGCTGCATCTGAGAAGTAGGAGAGTCAACATTTCGGGCTTAAGCCCTTCATCTGTTGATGTTGAAACTTCCGTCTTCAGATTTTCAAATACAGTAGCGCCTCGACTTACAACTTAATCAACTTTTCCCATTGTTCGGATAGCGTAAGAATGGTTGGACGGCTGTTCACAGCGCACACGCCAAGACGAACTGAATGAGATCACGCGGGGCCCGAGAGCTTTTGTGTTCGTACCTTCAATTTCGTACGTACGTTGAAGCAAAGTTTTACGTACAATCCTGGTTCGTAAACCGATTTGTACATGAACGGGTTTGTTCGTATGTCGAGGCGCTACTGTGCTCTGTAAAAAGAGATTACAAAGGTCATTAGTGCAGGGTAGAAATTCAGAACAAGCAATTCTACTTTCTGTGGAATATTCTTTTCTTTTGTTATTCCACAAAATTTGGGCAGCACGGTGGCACAGTGGTTAGCACTGCTGCCTCACAGCGCCAGAGACCTGGGTT
>NW_026868184.1:0-67530 GCF_020745735.1 Hemiscyllium ocellatum | reverse complement strand
CCTCTCTTCATCCCCTCCCTCGCTCCCCTCTCTCACCCTCCCTTCCCTCTCTCTCCGTCTCGCCCTCCCCGCCTTTCCTCCCCTCCCTTGCCATCCCTTCTCGCCTTCCCCTCTCTCGCCCTTACCCCTTGCCCTCCACTATCTCGCCCTCACACTCTCTTGCCCTCCCCCTTCCTCTCTCCCTCTCCTCTCTCGCCCTACGCTCTCTCACCCTATCTCACACTTCCCACCCTCTTCTCCCTGCTCCTTCACGCTCTCTCCACCTTCTGTCACTCTCAACCGCCCTCAATCGGTGTCTCTCTCTCTGCCCATGTCCCTCCGTTTCTCTCTGACTGAATCTCTCTCCCTCCTGTCCCTCCCTCCCTCTCTCTCAGACACACTCTTTCTCCCTGCTCCTTCCCTCTCCCTCTGACCCCGAGAGTGGAGGTGGGGTGTGGTTGGTCGTGGGGCTGCGTATGGTGGGGGGTGGTGAGATGGGGTAGAGATGGAACTGTTGGAGGAGGCAGAGACTGGCAGGACAGAGAGTGTGAGGGTGAGGGAAAGTGAAGAGTGGAGGCAGGTGGACAAACCGGGGTTGGGGCGGTTGGTGTGAGAGGGAGAACGAGGGAGAGTGAAAGGGGGAGGTTGTAAGAAAGAGTGAGTGTGCAGGGAGAGAGAGGGAGAAATGTGGAGTAAGAGTGGGGGAGATGAAATGGGGGGCCAGGTTGGAAAGGGGATGGGGAAGGGGACAGAGGGAGTTAAACCCAGCTCCTGAGCCCAGGGCGCGGTGCCCTCCTCTTCCCTGAGGACCAGGACTTGGGGCTGAGTCTGTCTCTCTCCAGCTCAGCTTCTCCAACACACAGACACACAACAACATCGGTCCCTCTGCTGCTCGGCACGCTGTAATCAGCATTTTTATTGGTTACAAATGGAAGTGATGGATACAGTCAGTGGGATGGTGCCTTTTCTCACTGGCCCCTGAGTTGTGAGAAACATTGAAATGTTTCCCTGTAACCCCCCTGTGGGATAAGGAGGGACAAACTAGCGCTCCCCTCAGTCTGTTACCATAGCGACAGGCTGCTCCATCGCTGAAACACTGAACTGAAATGAGAAAATCCCGGATGGTGTGATTAATGAGGGAATTTGATGGATGGATGGATTTGGGTGAAGGGATATTGCAGCACATTCTTCAGCTGCTGCCTGAACTTAGTCTGGGTCACAGCATAAATCGCGGTGTTTGTGCAGCAACTGAGGAGCTGCAGCATGAAGCCCAATTCCTGCACAAAGGAATCGAGATACAGAGGGGTATCCACAATAGCCCACATCCGGGACCATATAGAATACAGCATTAACGTTGACCATAACAGGATGAAATTGGCCGAGATCACAAACAGCAAAATGATGGATTTTTTTCGGTTTCTCATTTCAGTGTCAGACTGAGCGCCCCATTGGTGTGAGCGCGGAGTCTCCTGCGGGCTCTGCTGGTCACTAAAATGTGTCTGACGGTGAGAACATTGAGCAGCAGAATCAGGAGAAATGGGACCCCCGGGGTTAGAATGTGGTGGAGGAACTCGATTGTGACCCAGACACTGGAGAATACAACAGCGTCTGTTACATCACAAAACCAGGGGGCGTGCCCCAGCGAATACCGAGCCGTGAGCATAAAATACCAGGAAATGTTCTTTAAACAGCTCAGCACAGTCACTGCTCCCAGAACCACAGCCGCCGTTTTCTCACTGCAATATTTACTTTTCAGCTTCTGGCAACAAATGGCCACAAACCGATCAAAGGTGAAAGTGACGGTGAACCAGACAGAGCAGTCAGTGGCTGCATAAAGCAGGACGGCGTGGATATTACACACGGGGACGGAGTCCCTCAGGAAATAAAACTGTTCCTGATAAACAATGGGAATGTGTCTCAGGATCAGGTCGAGGATAATGACCAGGAGATCCGCCGCTGCCATGGCCCCCAGGTAACGTCTGACACATGGAGACAATCCACAATCTTTATAAAGCAGGACGTGGATGGTCACTACGTTAACTGTGAGGAAGGAAAACAAACCCATTATCCATCAGCCTGGAGGCAAAGGGACCCCGTTTGATCGGGGACACAGTGAGATTTTCAAATGTGTCCCTGTATTCAGGGATTTACGAAAATAATTGGAGCTGGAATAACAAATGGGAAGGTCGGAATTACTGACAAAAACGTGTCATAAACCACAAGAAACCCTCCCTCCCCAAACACACCGAGGACAGATGGTTTCTAGAACATCCCCACACACTTGATCACTCGAGAGCAGACACAGGTCACTCCTTCCCAGTTCCTAATACGGAGCGTGGAAACGTTGCTGTCCTGAAGGATTCTGTCCCAGTTTCCTGAAGACAAACGGAGTTGGGAATTTCCTGTATTTTGGTCTAAATTGTGGTCGATCCTGTGTCGTGGAGAAATGTAAACGCAGGGAAAACGTATTCCCCCTTTAACTGCCTGAGGGGCCTTCGGAACAGTGTCTCCTTCTCCCTGGAACGGGATCTCTTCCCTCGGGATCTTATCGTTTGTTCAATTCACTGACGTCCGGCCGTTCACAAACAAACAACGTCAGGGACAGAACGTTCCGGGGAATGTCAGTTATAGAATGTCGGGGACAGAACGTTCCGGGGAATGTCAGTTATAGAATGTCAGGGACAGAAAGTTCCGGAGAATGTCAGTTATAGAATGTCGGGGATAGAACGTTCCGGGAAATGTCAGTTATAGAATATCAGGTAACCCCTTGACCTGTCCATCTCCTTTCTCCCCGAACCACCCCACCAACATGATGTACTGTGCACAGGCTACATACCTGTCCAGCACGGGGAGCTGCACTAACCACATCATTGCATAATCTTAAACCTCAGTCAGACAGTCGGACCAGCACAGAGACCTGTGCAGTGATCACCCGTGAATTAATCTGTAACCCAGGAGCAGTTACCCTCCCAGCATGTAGGACTGTGCACACCACCCCAGTGCATTGATCTGTAACCCAGGAGCAGTTACCCTCCCAACGTGTAGGACTGTGTACCCCACCCCAGTGCATTGATCTGTAACCCAGGAGCAGTTACCCTCCCAGCATGTAGGACAGTGTACAACACCCCAGTGCATTGATCTGTAACCCAGGAGCAGTTACCCTCCTAGCATGTAGGACTGTGTACACCACCCCAGTGCACTGCTCAGTAACACTGTGTTAGATCCCTGCCCAGTGTGGGGAAACTTGCAGCCCATGCTGGAAATGACACGGTGTTCAGCTCCCATCCATTTATAGCTCCATATCTCCATTGTGCCATGATAAGGGAGTGCTGTGGGTGTGAAGATCACTGCCAGAGAGAGATGGTGGGGGTATCAGTTTAAATATCACCACACGGGAGAGGTTTGGGATATAGACAGAGAGGGGGAGACTGAGATACGGTGTCATGGAAGGATGTGTTCCCAGTTTTCAGAATGCTGAAATATAGACACTTCGATAGTATCCTGTAACATGAACCAGTCTTCCCAGGAAAATTGGGAAAAAGGGATACTGGTGTGTGGTCAGATGATGGAGAGTTTTGGATGAACATTTGTTCTATAGCTTTGTAAATGGGATTGTATTCAACAGAGTCCAATACTTATTCTGACAATTTCTCTCAGTGCATTGAGTGTGACAGGGATCATCCGCACGAGGCTGTGCTAATTTCCTGGTGCTATGTTATCAGAATCACCTCATTAACTACCCACCCCACCCCATGGTGTTCCTCTCATTCAATATCAGCCCGATTCTCCCACCCATCATCGCCCGGATACACCTGGATATTCTGTGATCCCTGGCACTGGTGACATCTTTAAAAGACCAATGGGCACACGGTTGACCTTTCTCAGCTTGAAGCTGCCCTACACAGTTTACCCAGAGCATGACAGGTAAGGGGCAATTACACCACGGTTTGTCGACCGGGGCACGGAGGTCATGGTGGATGGGCTAGTACAGAGGGGAACCATTCTCTTCCCAGAATGTGCCACACCACCAGACCCACCGAGCATGGTCTGAGCTCACCACCCAGTGCAGTATCTGCAGTCTGAAGAAATGTCCAGCAATACAGGACAAGCATCAATAACCTTCTCCGATCTGTCAGGATAAGGGTCGCCATATTCTCTCTGCTCCTTCACGCTCACTGTATATCTGTTATGGCACCTTCCCTCTACCCACCCCCCCCCACCCCACCACCGCACTCTCTCTCTCTCTCCCCCCTCTTCCGCTCGCTCTCTCCCTCTCTCTCCCTCTTTCTCTCCCGCTCTCTCACTCCCTCCCTCCACTTTACCCCTCACACAAATAACATTCCATGGATACAACACTGTGGACTGACTCCATCCGAACCTCTCCCCATGTCCCCCATGTACACCTGAACTGACAACAGGGCCACCCACTCCCATCCTCACTCCCTCCTTTCTTCCCATTCCAGGAGAAACAGACTGGAATAGGACAGAAAGGGCCAAGCCGGGTGGTGGAGTGCCCAATATCCATTCCCTCACCCCCTTTCCCCCACCATGTGGGGAGCACTCTGGTACGACCTGGAAGCCTCGTGTGGGGATTCTGACACATCCACGTCCCACCGACCGAGTAAGGAACAATGTTCAGTGAAGGGCAATTCTCACTTTAAACCCACTGGCAGCTCCCTTTCCCCCCGGCACAACTTAGAAGCTGTGGCCCTGATGCCATCTCCCTTCCGTGTCGAGCTGGTACAAATGGAATCCCCACGGTCTCGGGGGGCAGGAGGGTGGGCTCACAGCACATCGTCACCACCACCTCCCAGGAAAGGAGCACGGAGACTTCCTCCTACACCTCCGCCTGTAAACACCTCAGATACTGAAACTAATCCGTGAGAGTTACTGCTCTCCCCGCTTGTCCTGACATCTTCAATACTCTGCTCATATACACGCAGCGCTCTCTGTTCCTGCAGCCCCTTTATAATGGCAAAGCCTGTGTTAAACTGTCTTTCTTTATCTTTCATACCAAAGTGCATCACCTCACACTGCTCTGCATTGATCCCCGTCTACCAGCGTGTCACTGTCCTGTTAGAGTTCCACACTGTCCTGCATAGACTTTACAATTCTTGCAGGTTTGGTACCATTTACAAACATTAAGATTGTCATAGTGTCACAGTCCCCATGAAACAACTGAAATCCTGGCCCACACACAGGAGTGTGAGCAAGTGAAATACTGATATATTCCCACGGACAGAGTCGAATACTGACATACTGTCAATGGAGCAACAAGAATCCTGACATATACGAGACAGAGTAGATGAAATATTAACAAACAACAGAGCAAGAGAAATCCGGATAGGTTCCCCTTATCGATATTCACCAGGGTATAATGGGATGAAGGTGAAAGTGTGTACTGTACCTTTAAGAGAGAGTGAATGCTGCTCTGAACTGAGAGCTTACAAGTACCTGTGATATGAGAGGATGGCAGACCCAGAAACAGTATATTGCTGTAGAGCTGGAGACGGGTTATAAGCAGTTAAGAGATAGAGGGTCTTTCAGTTCACTTTCAGTGTTAAAAACTACATTGTTGTTTTTATTTAAACAGTGGAATTTGGGAGTTCTCTGTCACTCATATTTTAACAGTTTATGAGGCGAATTGAGCATTTATTTATGTTTAGCTTAAATTACCAGATGAGATCTATGCTGTGTCCTAACAATTGCTGTGTGTGCATCTGTGTGTCTCTGTGTGGGGCAGGGCTAGCAACCTCTATGGTGCTGAAAGTGATGCAATGCCACCCTCTGCTGGCCTCCATACGCCACGGCAAAGGCATTGGCAGAGGGTGAAAACCAACAGGGATTCATTCAGAGACGGGGAGGGAGAGGGCAGCTGCTCACAGCACCATCCAAACTGATGTATTATCCATGGACTGGTCTAAATGTCTTTAAACGTTATTACTGTCCCTGTTTTCACCACTTCCTCCGCAAGTACATTCTACACACAAGCAAGCTTCTGTCTAAAATAATTAACTTTCCTGACTTTTGTAAATCTTTTTTCCTCGCACCTTAAAATATCCCTCAGTTTTGAATCCCCAACTTTAGGGAACAAACCTCAGCCCTTCAGCTTATCTGTACCCCTTATCCTTTTATAAACCTCGGCAAAGTTGCCCCTCCATCTCATACTCTCCAGTGAAAAATGTCCCAGCCTATTCAGAGTCTCCTTATAGCTCAATCCCTCCATTTCCAGCAACATCCAGGTTAAACTCTTCTGAACTCTTTCCAGCTTAATAATATCAAGGTCAATGATATCAAAGTGAATAGTCAATGTATTTTATAAGGGTAGTGGAGACCAAAACTAGAGGACATAGTTGTAAGGTAAGAGGGGGAAACATTTAAAAGTGACCTAAGGGCAGCTGTTTCACCCAGAGGGTGGTGTGCCTATGGAATGAGCGGGCGGGATGACCAGACTGGACACAGTATTCCGGAAGAAGTCTCACCAATGTCCTGTACAACCACAACATGACGTCCCAATTCCGATACTCAAAGGTCTGACAATTGAAGACAAGTGTGTTAAACACCTTCTTAACCACATTATTTATATGAGATGCAACTTTTAAAGAATTATACCTGATGGCCGAGGTCTCTGTTCTACAACACTGCCAAAGGCCTACATTTAATTGTATAAGTCCTTCTATTGTTGATTAACCAAATCCAATACCTCGCATTAATCCAAACAAAAATCCATCTGCCACGCCTCGACCAGTGAGTGATATTACCACCTCCTCACCTTCCCCGTTTAATTTTAAAATGCCTCTCCCTCTCCAGGAGGCCTGCACACTCCGGCCTTGATTTTCACAAAGACCCTGAGCTTGGGTTGCCTTGTGTGGTTAGAGGGAGGAGGGACAGATTGCAGACACAGTCAGTGGGGAGGAGAGGCTGGACAGTAATCAGCGGCCTGGTATCATTTCATGGTTTTAGGCCGAGGGCAGACACGCGTGAGAGTTGGGTTATACTGGTCGGTGTTTTGGGACCAGAAATTAGGGTCTTTCTCCGTGTCTGGTGTTCAGTAATAAATATCTATTTGAGACCCTTCATTGGGCAGAGTGTGTCTGCAGGATTTCTTTCCCTAATATTGCAGACTACAGATAATAGCGATTAAAGATGTTCATAGTTAATTTCGATCTTGCACTTGTTTAACAAAACAAAATGTTTTGTGTAGTTCAGTAATGGTAACCTGATTATAATAAATCCACACCGGCCCCTTAAAATATGACCCAAAATCTGGGTATAATAGTGTAGTGGGTAGTGTCCCTGTCTCTGAGCCATGGCTCTGGGTTTGATTCCATTTCCTGAAATTGTTTGGTGGTGTTCCTAGCACTGGACCAGAAGGTGTGGATTCATGTCCTGCCTGTTGCAGAGGTATGTCACAGCATGTCATAACAGGCTGATGAACAAACACACAGAAGAATAATGTTACAGCTTTATGGGTATTGTCGAGTGGTGCTGGTGTCCCTACCTCTGGGCACAAAGGTCTAGGTGTAAATCCCACAGAAGTGTCTCCTAATATATCTGAACAAACTGATTAAACTGGTTTAGAATTGTGACTTGATGGAGAAAGAACAGGTGTGGGTGTTGAATGTCAGCATTTCGGCCCAGGATTATTGAAAGTACAGCCATTCGTGTTGATTAAAGTCACATTTCGCAGCAGTAAAGGTTTATAAAATCAGAACGGTCATGGATAGGGTTTGTAGTCAAGGTTTTTCCCCAGGCTGGGGGCGTCCAAAACTTGAGGACATTGGTGGAAAGTGAGAGGGGAAAGATTTTGAAGAGGCCTATGGGCACCTTTTCACACAGAGGGTGGTGTGTGTATGGAATGAGCTGCCAGAGGAAGTGGTGGAGGCTGGTACAAATACAGCATGTAAAAGGCATCTGGATGCTGACAGACCTGCCGAGCTTTTCCAGCAATTTCTGTATTTGCTAAAATAAAACATTCATTTTAACACAGGTATCTGTGTTAGCTGTCTGGATACAGAATTGGCTGACAAGCAGAAGACAGCGAGTGATAGTGGAAGGAAAATAATTTGCCTGGAAGTCTGTGGTGAGTGCTGTTCCACAGGGCTCTGTCCTTGGGCCTCTACTTTTTGTAATTTTTTTAATGAATTCGTGAGGGGATTGAAGAATGAGTCAGCAAGTTTGCAGATGCCATCAAAGTTGAGGTGTCTTTGACAGTATAGAGGGCTGTTCTAGGCTGCAACGGGTCATTGACAGGATGCAGAGATGGGCTGAGATGTGGCAGATGGAGTTCAACCTGGATAAATGCAAGGTGATGCATTTTGGAAGGTCGAATTTGAAAGCTGAGTACAGGATTAAGGATAGGATTCTTGGCAGTGTGGAGGAACAGAGAGATCTTGGTGTGCAGGTACATAGATCCCTTAAAATGGCCACCCAAGTGGACAGCGTTGTTTAGAAAGCTTGTGGTGTTTTGGTTTCATTAATAGGAGGATTGAGTTTAAGAGTCGTGAGATCTTGTTGCACCTCTATAAAACTTTGGTTCGAACGCACTTAGAATACTGCATCCACTTCTGGTCACCCTATTATAGGAAAGATGTGGATGCTTTGGAGAGGGTTCAGATGAGGTTTACCAGGATGCTGCCTGGTTTGGAGGGCTTATCTTATGAGGAGAGGTTGACTGAGCTCGGAATTTTTTCATTGGAGAAAAGGAGGAGGAGAGGGGACCTAACTGAGGTATTCAAGATTATGAGACGCATAGATAGAGTTGATAGCCAGAGACTATTTCCCAGGGCAGAAATGGCTAACACGAGGGGTCATAGTTTTAAGCTGTTTGGCGGAAAGTATAGAGGGGATGTCAGAGGTTGGTTCTTTACAGAGAGAGTTGTGAGAGTATGGAATGCGTTGCCAGCAGCAGTTGTGGAAGCGAGGTCATTGGGGACATTTAAGAGACTGCTGGATATGCATATGGTCACAGAAATCTGAGGGTGCTTACATGAGGATCAATGGTCGGCACAACATGGTGGGCTGTTCTGTGCTGGACTGTTCTATGTTCCATGTTCTATGTATTCTGAATACATTAAACATTTTATTTGTAATGACACAGGGCCATATAAACATATCTTCAAATCGACCGAGACCATTTTCTGCTAAGGGTATGGCTCTGTGTATGACAGCAGCAATGATGCACCGACATGGAACAGGGAATGTGATGGAGACATAGTTTGGACAATGTACAAGGAGACCTCACATGGTCCAGTTTGGGAGAGAATGACATTATTGTGTGATTCAACTCAGAGAGGGAGAAAACGTCATCTACCCGAGAAGAAACGGCCTATTGCACTCTCTCTCCTTCATTACTCCCCATCACAGTAACGTGTACGAGCTAAAACAAAGCTCTACTGTCATCGTTACCATTCTTATTTTTGTAAATTCCCTGCAGTGTGGAAACAAGCCCTTCGGCCCAACAAGTCCATACTAACCCTCCAAAGAGTAACCTTCTCATGCCCTTACAGTTACCACTGACTATTGCACCTGAAGTAGAAATCGCTGAACAGCATGGTCTATTTGACCAATCCACTTGAATTATACAGCTTTGGGCGGAAACAGGAGCACCCATCAGAAGCTCACGCAGACCATGGGAGAAGATGCAAACTCCACGCAGATAGTCGCCCGAGGCTGGAATTGAACCCATGTCCCTGATGCTGTGATGGAACAGTACGAACTACTGAGCCACTGTGCTAACCTGGAACCTCCTGACTGCCTAATGCAAAGGGAATTCAGCCAAATCCAACTCTCCCAGGATAAAATCCCATTGCTAGCGGCTGTGTGAGTAAATTATCTTCAGAAGCAGAATAACATTTTGGACAAACTCTCAATTTTTCCTTTTTGTCATTAGTTACACTAATATTTGGACAAGGTTCTTTCAATGTGAAATTGCAGAGATTTTGTTTATTTTGTGTGTGTGTGTGTGTGTGTGTGTGTGTCTGTGTTTCAGTGTTTTTAGAACGTGAAATATCGAGTCTTTATTTGCAAACAGTTTGCCATTCAGCATTCCATCATAGTTAGAGTAATGTTGCTCTGGATCAGAAACGTGCGATTTTAGCAGATTAAAGAAACCAGCCTGATTCGTTCCTAAAACTGACCCTGACCCAGTCTGAGACTGATATCATCGGCCATATCACCGACTTTGTTGCATTTAAAATTTGTTGTGAGCAGTGGAGGAGTGGGACGAGAAAAGGGACAGGTGAGCCAGATGTCGGTGGTGGGTGAGCTGTTGGAGGGGATTCTGAGGGATAGCATTTACATACATTTGGGAAGGCAAGGGATGATCAGGTTATTCAACATGGCTTTCTGCATGGGAAATCATGTCTCATTAATTTGATTGAGTTTTATGAAGAGGTGACAAAGAAGATTGATGAAGGCAGTTTGGTAGACATTGTCAGTATGGTCCTCAGCAAGATGTTCATAACATTCTGATTGGTAGGCAGATTAGTAAGGTTCGGTCACATGGGATACAGAAGAAGCGAGTCACAGTTGGCTTGAAGGAAGAGAGGTATTTTTCAGACTGGAGGCTTGTGAGCAGAAGTTATACACTTAATGGTGAGGGCCTGGTGAGTGTTGTGAAACAAATGGACATAGGGCTGCAGGTACATTGTTCCTTGAAAGTGGAGTCGAATGCAGACAGTGCGATGCAGAACACTTTTACAGGTTTGCCTTAATCAGTCAGAACATTGAGTATAGGAGTTGTGGTGGCATGTTGTATCTGTACAGGATGTTGGTGAGGCCACTTTAAGAATACTGCGTACAACTCAGTTTCCTGCAGAAAATATTTACATGGATGTCCCAGGACTGGAGGTTTGAGCTTTAGGGAGAGGTTGATCAGTTTGCGGTGTTTCCCCCTGGAGTGTCAGAGGCTGAAGGATGACATTACAGAGGTTAATAAAATCATCAGGGGCATGGATATTGTGAACAGTCATGTTCCGCTCCCCAGGGTAGGGGAGTCCAGAACAGGAGAGCGTAGGTTGGAGGGGAGAGGGCGAATGATTTAGAAGGGACCTGAAGTTAAATGTTTCACACAGAGAGTGGTGTGTGTACATAAAGTGCTGTCAGAGGAAGTGGTGAAGGCAGTTACAATCGCACATTTAAAAAGTATCTGAAAGAGGAGAAATATTGGCCAAATGCTGGTAAATGGGACTGGATCAGATTTGATAGCTGATCGGAGTGAACAGATTGGACTAACGGGTCTGTTTCTATTCTGCATGATTCTGATTCTATAAGAGGGATGACAAAAAATTCTGGAAGTACCTTTCAAATCCGAATCCTCTTCACTGGAAGTTTATCATGCCCCTATGTTCACATTGATTGAAAGTTGCGTTACTGAAATATTTGACAGAGAACTGAGTCATGGATAATGTGACGCAGACAGGAAAGTGGGGCTGAGACCCCAACCTGATCAGCCACAAGCTTAGTGCCTGGTGGAGAAGGCTCAAAGTGTCTAACGACTCACTCCTGTCCCTCAATCCCGTGTTCCTGTGCTCCATTCAGGCCCCTAAACCTGTTAGGCAGGAGCATTTAGAGGCTACTTACTTCTATAACCTGGTGCACAGAAACAGAGGAGATCATTCGGCCCTTCAAGACTGTCCCACATACTTTGAGGTGATTTGAGAAATGTAATTAGAAAATCCAGGCTGGGTATGAAAGAGGCCCCTCATCTCTCTTTACTGAGCTTCCCCTCTCTGCAACTTGTGCTCCATTTGTTGGTCATGTTGTAGACCCAAATTCACTGTGAATACAGCTCCCATACATCACCCAGCGATGGCTCACAAAATCCTTTGGTCTCCCTGACGGCAACACTTAATACCAAAACATTCATAAAAACAACACACACTAACTTTCCAATAACAAAATGTGAGGACATCAGACAATGTTCAGAATAATTTGACGTCCCCATCAGCTTCTGAACTGGTCTGTGTCCATGTGCAGCAAGACATGGACTCCATTGAGGCTTGTGCTTTTAAAGAGTCCGTAACATTCATATAAAGGACTGTCTGACACTGCACATTGCCACAGTAAAATAAGAGATCATTCCGCACCACACACTGGTTTCACAGGAATATGAGGAAATCGTTCAGCCCATTGACACTATTGGGGAAGAACAGGGACAGCCCATCAGTGCCTCCAGCCTATTACTCAGGATGAGAAGGATTCTAGGGTGATGGGCCACACCAGAGCCCCTCGATAATATTTGAAGGTGGTAGCCTAGACTCTACTATTTTCTTATTTTAAAGAAAATATAAAGTGTCTGTTCCAGATGCAATGTGACTGGTCAAACAACTCGGTATGCAGGATAACACTACTTACTTAAACGCGATAGATAAAATAAAACCAAAGAAAGAGGAATTTAGAAAAATGCAATTATATTGGACAAGTTAACAGAATAAGAGATCTAGGGACTATTACTAATGAACTGTTCCAATACTGGAAAATCACATGAACACAACCCTTGGCAAAAAAGGAATATTCAGACACTGAATGACACAAATTTTTCTCCAATTCAGAATTTAAAAACAGCACCAAGAGAACTTTCATACAGAGTAGCAGCCAGGAGACATTTACTTTAGCTTTCAACTCGGTGGAGACCCCAATAATTTCTGATGTTACTGAGAGATCAAAACCCAGAAATCCTAATCTGTGAGAGCTGACCATACCCATTCCATCTGCATTAAAATAAACCTAAGGCCTCCCTAGCTGTTACTCAAGTGGTCCTAACTAGCCAGCTTGGTAACGGTCATTCAATCTCTCTCGTAAAAGAAACCATAACAAAATAACGTCTAAAAGCTACAGCATCATCACACTAGTCAGCACATCGAGCTGTCATACAGGAACCAGGGGTAACCAATCAGGCCCTTGGCCCTGTCCAATCGGACGGGGAAGAAGCCAGTCAGTCCCTTGAGTCACTTATACAGGAACAGGAGGAGGCCATTCCCATATCAATGCACTTACACAGGGACAGAATGAGGTCATTGATGCTGATTCCTGATGAATGTCTTATGCTCGAAACATCGATTCTCCTGCTGTGCTTTTCCAGCAAACCACTGTCTTCTCTAATCTCCAGCATCAACAGTCCTCGCTGTCTCCTAACTGATGCTCTAACATGATGACCAAGTGGAGCAAAGTTGCATAGACAGACTGCTCCACGTTGTTCCTCGTAGCTCCGTCTGTCATGATACACACGTGGGACTTTAACGTGGTTTTCTAGTGGTGAGGAGGGAAGCCATATGTCTTGTGTGAAGTCACCTTCGATCTCCAAGATGACAACCTGGTGTTCTCTGTGTAGGGTGGAAGCTGGTGGGAATGGCTACCTGCTTCATATGGAAGGTGTTGTGGCTGCTGTTGGGGATTGTGAGCAACCTGACGTTCAGTACGGGTTCACACGCCGACTGCACAATAAGGTGGGGAAAGTTAATTAAGGCATATAAACTATTAGGACAGTCACGTTAGACTGATGAATGGACTCTCTAAGATCAAGTAATGCTGGTCTGGTTCATGTTGATCTTGTCTAGTGCACGTCCTGATCAGTGTAACCCGTGTGCCTTACTCTGTCCAAGTCTATTTCCACCCTATGATCTGTCTGGCCATGTTTACTATGATCTGCCTCCACTGCTCATAAATAAAGTGTTTCCCTGTACTGAGGTACTCGTGGCAATAAATCAAACCAATCAATCCTGGGTAAAGTATGGAATTTCTGTTTTGGCAATAAGAGACCCCTGCCACTCCTCATGTTTCAGCATCACCATTTTTTCGTCTGTCACACTCTACAGGTTAAACACTCAGCTTCTTCACTCTATCCTCATGTTACCATCATCTGTGTCTATGGTACGGGAACCATTCCTTACAAAGGACATCAAATCTGTACAGAATGCCCCAAATGCTCTCTCAGCAAGGTTCTACAACAGCTGAAAGATGGCAATACTTATGTACTCGAATCATCATACAATGAAGGACAGCATGCCATTGACTGCACCCATTACTTACACAGGGTTTGATTCGGAGCAGTCAGCATAGACTTGTGAGTGGGAGATCATGCTCCCCAAATTTCTTAGAGTCCTTTGATGAGATTTGATAAGTTTCCACACGGCAGGCTGCTCAGGAAGGTTCCAACACGTAGAATGCGTGGGAACTGTCCAATTGGATACACAGTTGGCTTGATGGTAGGAAGCAGAGGGTTTCATGGAAGGATACTTGTCAGACCGGAGACTTGGTCGATTGCTGTTTGGTATATATGATTTGGTTGAGAATGTACAAGGTATGATTAATAAGTTTGCAGATGACACTAAAGTAAGTGGGAGCATGATCGGTGAGGAATATTATCAGAAATTGCAGCAGGACCTTAATCAGTTGGGGAAATGGGCCAAGAAATGGAATTTAATATAGAAGCGTGAGGTCTTGCATTTTGGAAATTCAAATTAAGGTAGGAGTTTCATGGTGAATGGGAGGGCCTTAAGGGGTGCAGGGGGCAGAGAGACCTTGGTGCCCTGGTGCACGGTTCCCTGACAGTCGAGTCACAGGTAGACAGGGCAGTGAAGAAGGCATTTGGCACAATGGCCTTTATCAGGCAGGATATTGAGTATAGAAAATGGGAATTTATGTTGCAGTTATACAGGGCTTTGGTAAGGCCGCACTTGGAGTATTGTGTTCAGGTTTTTTCACTTTGTTTAAGGGAGGATGTTATTAAATTAGAAAGAGTACAGAAAAACTTTACAAGGATGTTGCCAGGACCCAAAGTTCTGAGTTATAGGGAGAGGTTGGACAAGATAGGACATTTTCTTTAGCGTGTAGGAGACTGGGGGAGTTGTTATAGAGCTGTATAAAATCACGAGGGGTATGGATAGGGTTAATGCTCTCAGTCGTTTTCCAAGGTGTAGAGAATCGAGGACGAGAGAGGATCAGTTTAACGTTAGAAGGAAAGGAATAAAAGGGAACCTGAGGGGCCACTTCTTTCCTCAGAGGCTGGTACGTGGATGAGCTACTCGCAGATGTAGTTGAGGGGAGTACATTAACAACATTTCAAATGCATTTGGATAAATATTTGGGTAGGAAAGGACTGGAAGGAAATGGGCCAACTGCAGGGAAATGGGGTGAGCGTGGATGGACATTAATAAGGTGGAGTCGAACCCCTCTGTTAATTAAAACCAAACACCCAGAAAAGCTCACCTCACCTCGTAATCTGTTAAAATATGAGCGATACAGACCTCCTTTTAAACAAAAATTAACAAGTTAGTTTCTTAACCTTAATAGTGAACACCATTCACAAATACAAGTCCCTCTTTTCTCAGCTACTTGCTATGTGACTCGAACTCTGTAAAAATATGCTGTTCCAACAACCCACATATTAAACATTACAATCTCAAGACCTTACAGTCTCTATCTTCCCCGTTGTCTTCACTCTTTCAGCTGCTGATCTCCCTGGGTCATTTTTTTAATGCAAGTAGGTTTGACATGAACATGTGTCTTTGAGAGAGAGTGTTTGAGATGGCCAGTTAGCACTCCTGCTCTACAGCAGTTGCTCTTCTGTTGGATGGCAGCAGCTCTCCCTCCAGTGTTCAACATGCTGGGTTCATATACTCCCCATGATATATTAATTCTCATAATTTGATTGCTGTCCAGGTGTCCACACAATAATATTCAAATTCTGTTGGCATCTGGTATCCTGAGCGTTATTTAAACTCTTTGGTTACATTTGAATGGCTGTCAAAAAAGCAACCAAAACTCAGGAATCCATTTCTGCGCTAATGTTGACATGTGGAACAATGTGACCTTCAGCTGGCATCTGTGGCTTTAATTTCTATTCAGCAAAACCTGATCTGCCTTAAAGTGTCCATACATGTTTTTGTCTTCATAACATCTCCCCGCTTCAGAAAATAAAATTAACTAGCAGAATGAAAAGATGGCGACATTTGTTTTCCTCTAACTCTTAATCCCAATTTTATGAAATACCAAAGTGTTAATCTCAGTTATATCATTCATATTAATTCTGTACACCAATACAACACTGGAATAAGTCAAAACTTAGCTACACTTTTTCCTTTCAATCCACGAAAACACATCTGCTATCACATTATAGGAGCCACAGCATGTACATTTTGTAAGTTTAAAGTCGGTAAGGTAAGACTCCAATGAAATAGTCTCATATTCTGGTCTTTAAATATTCTAAAAAACGCGAGAGATTTGTCGTTGTCAACAACCATCTCCGACAATTTGTTTGACATATACACATTAAAATATTGTCAGGCCAGTGTGGAACTTAATCATTCTTGTTCAATAAGTAACCTATCGGGGTCTCCATTTTAATTTTATGATTTTATCTTTAAGTTAATAACGTTCAACAATATATTCTGATTCATTTTCTGTGTGTGCATGTGTATGTGTGTGTATATATCTCTGTTGTACGTCCATTAGCCTTTCAGGACGGAACACCTCTGCCTGTTCAGGTTTTTCCTGCACCGTTACATCAAACAGGGTGTGAGTTCACTGAGCATCAACTCATTTGTCTTTTTCGTTCGTTTTTCCTTCCTGCTGTAACTTATGACAGTGGGATCTTGTTACTACACAGTCTGGAAAAAATCCTGGATAATTTTCTTTTAACTCACCAATTCCCTCATCTTCCTTTGGCTTCTCCACCACAAGGGGTGCCTCTCCCACCTTGCCTCCTGCTAAATCGTTCCCAAGAACAAACTGCATTCCTAGAACAGACACTCTGTTACTCACTGTCACTGTTACTTCCCCAATCTTGATTTGGCATTCCTTCCTGCTGGAATGCTTAACTTCTGTCCCCATTTCACAAGTTATCACGCTCTTGATTAACATGTCAGAAAGAGTGAAAAAAACTTTCATCTCGTACTATTAGAGGGAGAGAGAAAGTGAGGGCGGCAGATGCTGGAGATGAGAGTTGAAAAGTGTGGGGCTGGAAAAGCACAGCATGTCGGCAGCATCCAAGGGGCAGGAGCATTGACGTTTCAGGCATACGTCCTTCATCAGCAAAGTGGGGCGTAAGGGATGGGGAAGGAGGTTGAGAAATAAATGGGTGGGTGGGGGTGGAGCTGGGTGAAAGGGAGCTTGAAAGGCGATTGGTAGATGCAGGTGGGGTGTGATGGTGATATGTCGGAGAGGGGAGTGATAGGACACCTATCGGTGGTAGGACAGCTGGAACCCTCAAACTGTACAACATCAACGTTGACTTCACCAAATTCCAAATCTCCCCTCCGCCAACCTCTCCCAGATCCAACCAGTCAACCTAGCACCGCCCTCTTGAACTGTCCTAACAGGCCATCTTCCTTTCCACCTATCGACTCCACCCTCCCCTCCGACATATCACTATCACTCCTACCTACATCTTCTTATTGCCTTCCCAGTGACCCTCCCACCAGCTTAGCCACTACTCTCGTATATATCTTCCAGCCCCCTTGTTCCCCCACCACATTCCGGATGATGTGTTTCTGCCTGATATTCGATTGTCCTGCTGTTCGGACGCTGCCTGATCTGTTGTGCTTTTCCGGCGCCTCACTTCTCAACTAATACAGAGTGAGCAGATCCCTTATCTCACAAAATTATAATTTCTTGTCCTTCTCCCCCTGTTCTTTCTGAGTAAACTTCATCTACAGAGCTGAATTCTTTAGAGAGATCAGGCACTGCCTCCATACCCAGCCTTTGCCTAGGCTGTGCAATGTCCTGCAGCTCCTCGGCTGCACTTGGGGTCTCCTTTACCAGTTTCACTAATGCCACTGGCTTAGCCTCTTCTACCGCATCTTTCCCTAAAGTGTCTTCCTTTAACGCCCAGCACGGTGTGTGCCAGCTTACTGCAGTGATAACAAGTTTTTACCTGTGCCCTTCTTAAACCATCGGCACTGTAATATTATGTGTTCCACTCCCTTATAGTGAGAGCACCTGAGGCCTTTCACCACCTTTCAACCCCCTTGGGCTTCTTTCTTCACCTGTGGTAAACTATTGTGAGCTACTGTTCGCTTTGTAATGTGTGATCTTCCCTTCTCCCAATTTCTATCCCCCACAGGATTAAATTCCTGCCAGAAGCTAAATTTCATCACATGCCACAATGCATGTTTACCTGCCATTTCTGCCGCCCTTCTCACTTCTTGAACTTTCTATTCATTCACATGAAGTTTTCCTATCTCTGGAAGTGAGTCTTTTAACTTTTCCAGCTGATTAATCTTCCTTCAAGCCTCACAGGTCTTATCCATTTTTTAAGCCAAAACCCACCTATCAAAATGAC
Organism: Hemiscyllium ocellatum; assembly: GCF_020745735.1. Taxonomy (NCBI): domain Eukaryota; kingdom Metazoa; phylum Chordata; class Chondrichthyes; order Orectolobiformes; family Hemiscylliidae; genus Hemiscyllium; species Hemiscyllium ocellatum. The sequence goes on along the minus strand of NW_026868184.1, from coordinate 49,268 downwards.
TGTGGTTAATTCTTTCAAACTCAATGTAAGTCTGACCTGGTTCCGTCTCTATTTTTCCGAATTTCTGTCTATATGCTTCTAGTACCAATTCATAACGAATCAAAATAGCCAATTTGACATCTTGATAATGTCTTGATCCCTCATCTGACAGCGCTGCACATACCTCACCAGCTGTGCCCACCAGATTAGTCTGAACTAGCATTACCGACAAGTTCACTGGACACGTCATCTGCCGAGTCATTTTTTTCAAATGAAATGAAAAAGGTTTTGACATTTTTCTCACTGAAATATGACAAGTTACTAACCTAGTTGTATATATCCCTACGTTCTCCCTTCATCTCCATCCTGTTAATTTAACTTTCTTACCTAATTCCCAACTTCTGAATTTCAAATCCCCTCTCTCTTTCTTTCTCTTCTCTTTCTCTTTCGTCTCTCTCTGTTTCCGTCCCTTTAGTTATCTTCTAACTCCAGTTGCCACATTTGCAATTTAAGTTTTGATAACTCTACTGCAGTTGCCTATTTCTCTGATACATCAAAGTGCTTGACCAACTCCATTACAATTTCAGCTTCCCTTTTCTCCCTGGTTAAACCCAATTCCAACCTATTGGTTAATTCTAAAAAAGTTCTCCTTTTGTCTTTCTAAATTTCCTTAGAAAATTTGGGAACCACTCTAGTAATGTTAAAAGCCATTTCCCTCACTTTTCATTTCAACAATCACAAGTAACAAAATTAAACGAATTTTCCCACTGGTTTTACTTGAAGATCAAAGTCACTAATTGCAATGAGTTGGAATTTGCTGGGACCTGTTGTATATCAAATCTGTTCAAGTTGGTCCAAGTTTCATACGGCAAGGCCCTGAACTGTTATGACATCAATGTCGAACCCCTCTGTTAATTAAAACCACACACCCAGAAAAGCTCACCTCACATCATAATCTGTCAAAACGTGAGCGACAGAGAACTCCTAAATTCCAGTAATAAACAAAAAATAACAATGTATATAAGACAGTTCACTGAGCTTGAAGGTATGTTTTCAGAAGTTTCGTCACCATGACTAGGTGACATCAGCCGTGAGAGTATCTGCTGAAGTGCTGGTGGTATGTCCCGCCTCTCTATTTATAGATCTTGGTTTCTTAAACTGGGTGATGTCATTTCCGATTATTTTAACAAGAGAATGTAGACAGAATCTAAATTGATGAGTTTATTGATGAACTTTCGGTTAGAATACCATTCCTCCAAGATGGTCCTTGCGTGTCTTAGTATGTGTGTGTGCTTTGTCCCAGTCAAAGTGGTGCCCTTCTTTGTCTGTATGTATGGAACATAGTGGTAGGGCGTCATATCTTTTGATGACTACTTGGTGTTAATATATCCTCGTAACACGACAACAGGACAGTTTCAATGTGATTTTGTATACACTGTTTAATCAATGTGTGTGTGCAGATAAGTCGCATATGATGTATAAAATTGATACAATATTAAAACATGATTTGATCCTCTCAACGTTCCCTCCTTTTCTGGGATTCCCAACTCTAATCTCTCATTCCTACCAGGATGTGTGCTCCAAATTCTTGATTCTGGTCGCCCCAACTTATTCCAGTTAATCCCCTTTCTACCGGGTCTTCAATATATTGGCCTGCTGGTGTCAGTCGCATTATTGGAGATAAACATTCTGGCATCAGACTCAGCATTTGAACATATTACTCTGTTGTACGTGCACTGTACAAAGGATCACAGCACACAGGCATTGCCAAAATATTGGGGGATGTTCATCTTATTCTTTCGATAATGTAGTTTTCTCATTTTCCACATCTCCATATGTATATCCTCTCTCTAGTTCTCCCTTTGTATCTGGTTAAGAATTCCACCAAATATTCTTCCTGTCCCATCTCTCAAAATTCCTTCTTTCATCTCTTCAAGATGTAATGTGATTATAATTGAGGAATGTAACTGCAAAGACATGCAGGAGGAGCTGGCCAGAGTTAATTGGAAGGGGAGCTGAGCAGGAAAGACCATGGAGCAGCAATAGCAGGAGTTTGTGGGGATATTTCGGAAGATAATACCAGAAATTCAACCCCAAGAACTTGAAACATACTCATGGGAGGACAAGGCAACCATGAGTGATAAGGCATTAAACCAAAAGAGAAAACATACAATGTGGTGAAGATGATTGGGAATCCAGAGAATTCATTGTCTCTGAAACTACATAACTCTGGTATCACTGACACTACAGAGCTCTTAATCATGGTCAGGGAAAGAAACAGAGGGAAACACATTCACTTTAAACACAGAAGGTGGCATTACTCAAGGAAAAAGATTCAGGTGAATTAAACATTTGAATTAAGATCAGTTAAGTACTTTTGCGGAATGTGTCAGATTGGAGGCAAGACCCGGGGAGACAGACCCTCAGCAGAATGAGAGTGTGAAAATTGAAGTATTTCCATATCAGAAACCAGGTTAGGTCACTGAGTACAGGGCTGATGGGTGAATGGCCTCAGTGAGAATTGGGGAACAGACAGCAGAATTGCATTGCAGATATTGCAGCTGGAAACTGCGTATTCATGTAGTTCTGTAGACTACAGCAGCAGGATAAGCAGAACAGTATTCATCCGCAACCTGTAACTTTTTGCCAGGGTAACACCTCAGTCTGTCATTAGTATCAACAACATCTATGGCTCAGTGACGAATGTTTGTGAACATGTCAGAGTCAGAATCATATGACCCTTAACCTGATGCTAACTCATTAAAGCTACCAGACTTGACCAACAGATCTGATCGAAGCTCGGCAGTCCTGCCACATTCAGTTATAAATGGTGATGGACGATTAAACAAATAGCTGGAGGAGAGGGCTCCACAAACATCCCCATCCTAAATAATGGAACAGACCTGCACATCAGTGTAAAAGAGAAGGATGTTTTATCTGCACCATCTTCTGCCAGAAGTGTTGAGTCAATGATAATCATCACCCACGCCATGATGCCCACAAAATCACAGATGCCAGTCTTCAACTAATGTGATTCGCTGCACGTGACATGAAGAAACAGCTGAACACAGTAGATATGACACAGACAATGGGCCAGGACACCATTCCTGCAATAGGACTGAAGACTTGTGCTGCACAACAAGCCGTGTCCATGGGGGAGCTGCTTCAATACAGCTCCAACTCTGACATCTCACTGGCAATGTTGAAAATTACTCAGCTAAGTCCCGTTCCCTAAAACGGGAATAATTACATTCTGATCATTTACCATCCCCTCAGTCCCATCACGACAGTCAAATTGGTGGGAGTTCTTTTTGACAGAGCTGTCAAGCAGCACAGAAATACCCTGCTCAGTGTTGTCTCTGACAGGTCCCCATGTGGAGATGATGCTACTGTGGAAATGTCACTGGATTATTAATCCAAACCAGGCTAATGCTCTGGCAGCAGGTGGAAGTTAAAGACAATTAATAAAATATCGAGATCTAAAACCTGGGTTCAGTAACAGTGACCTTGAAGCTAATATCGATTGTAAACAGAATTTCCTTCTCCAATGTACTTTTAGGAAGTGACTCTCCCAGGATTTCCTGGGCTGGCCTAAAACTGACTCCAAAGACCCTGACATGTGATAAACAGTTCAATGGTCTCTGAAACGGCCAATCAAGGCACTGACTTTTATCAAACTGCTCCGAGGACTGAAAGGATGAAACTGGACAGAACATCCGGCCTCAGCATCAGTGTCGGAAAAGGGGATGGTAACACAATCCTGTCGACCCTGCAGAGACCTACTTCTTAACATCTGAGAACTTGTGACAACATTTACCAAGCTTTCCCACAGATGGCACAGAAACAGCGGGAAAGGAGTAGGTCATACAACACATTGAGCCTCCCCCATTCTAGTTCACGGAAAAAAAAATTCTCCTCAATGCAATTACCCCACCTGATATACATATCCGTTAATGTGAGTAACCTTGGGAAGTTATAAAATAGGAAATGCAGTAGTACGTTTTGTCCATTGAGTTTGCTAACCAATTCCATGTAATGATGGTTGGCCCTTCATTTCCACACGCTACTCCTGCTCTCCCACCATCCCTTTACTGTCTCTAAATCCTTATTTATAATTAGTGTCTTGGTTTCCAGGAGCGAGCCAATTCCCCATGTTCCCCAGTCAGTGAGTGCAGACATTTATTCTCATCTCATTGCAGAGTGACCTGCCTTACCTAATACTGTGGTTCCTTGTTATAGTCATCCCAGCCAGGGGAATATCATCTCTGCTTTTAATCTGTCTCACCCTGTCAGAGTTTTGTATATTTCACTGAGATCTCCACCCATTTTCCTAAACCCCATGGAATATTGGCCCAGTCACCCCAAACTCTGCTCCCGCAAGAAGCCCGTCATCCCAGAGATCAGTCTGGTCATCTTTCACTGCTCTCCCTCAATGTCAGGTTGGTCCTTTATTAGGTAAGGAGACCAAGCCTGCACACAATACTGCGCAATGTTCGAGATGGGATGTCTCCAAAGGCCTGTACAGCTGCAGTAAGACTCCCTTACTCCGGGACTCACATCCCCCTGAAATGAAGGTCAACACGCCATTTATCTTCTTTACTGCTTTCTCTTTCTGCAATATTGCTTTCAGCGACATTTGTACAAAGATATGCAGATCCTTTTCCGTGTTATAGCTCCCCACTTGGTGGGTCTGTGTACACTGGTCAGCGTGTCAATGCCATGCCCAGTATTGACTTCTGGTTACAGAACTCACTGCGCTGCAGGGACCTCAGAGGTTGATGCAGAAGGAAACAACAAAAAGAAGCATATGGCCCTTTGTAAATCAACGTGTTTCAACCAATCCTTCTCAAATTGTAGGATTCCAGTTTATCATTTCCACCAAAGGGCACACTGTCATCTCTATCCACATTGTTCTCCATCTATCACGTATTTACACATTCACTCCACTTGTCTTAGTCTTCTTGGTGCTTTTTCACATCCTCCGCACCCACTCACAATCCCACATCCATTAGTGCTGTCAGCAGGCTGGGATGTATTGCATCTGATTCCAGCAACCAAATATTTAAAGGACATTGTGAATAGCTGGGCCCCAAACACCGATCTCTGTGATACCTCAGCAACCGTCCTGAGTTAATTTCTATTTCTGTACTTCGTCAATCTGGGTGTCACTGGCTGGGCCAGCATTTATTGCCTGTCCCTAGTTGCTCTTGAGAAGGTGGTGGTGAGCTGCCTTGTTGAACACTGCAGTCCACCTGTTGTGGTTGACCTCCAATGCCATTAGGGAGAGAATCCCAGAATTCTGACCCAGCGACTGTGAAGGAGCTGTGATATATTTCCAAGTCAGGATGATGAATGGCTTGGAGGGGAACTTAAAGATGATGGTATTTCCATACATCTGTAGCCCTTGTCCTTCTAGATAGAAGTGGTCATGAATTGGGAAGATGGTTTCTGAGATCTTTGGTGAATCATTTCATTGCAGCAGGTGGATAGTAAAACACTGCTGCTGCTGCGCGTTGATGGTGGAGCATTGTGGATGAAGGGACAGTCAAACTGGCTGCTTTGTCCTGGATGGTATAAAGCTTATGGAGTGTTGTTGGGGCTGCACTCATCCAGGCAAACTGTGAGTCTTCTGTCACACTTCTGACCTATATTGTATTGACATGCATTGTAGATGATGAACAGAATTTTGGAAGTCAGGATGTGAGTTACTCGCCGCAGCATTCCTAGCTTCGGACTTGCTCTTATAGTTACAGTGTTCATGTGGGGAGACCAGTGAGTTTCTGAGCAATGATTACCCACCAGGACTTTGATATTGGGGGATTCAGTGATAGTACCACCATTGAATGCCAAGGGGCAGGTTAGATTGTATTTTATTGGTGATGGTCATGGTCTGGCATTCGTGTGGGTTGAACATTACTTGCCACTTTCCAGCCTGGATACTGTCCAGATCTTGTCGTGTTTGAACATGGACTGCTTCAGTATCTGAGGAGCCACAAATGTTGCAGAACATTGTACAATCATTGGCGAACATCCCCACTTCTGACCTTAACATGGAGGGAAGGTTATTGATGAAGCAGCCCTGAAGAAGTTTCTGTTCACTGCTCGAGAGACTCCGACAGACATGGAGCTGAGTTGACTGTCCTTCATCAACCATGACCATCTTCCTACGTGTCAGGTACGATTCTAGGCAGCGGGGAGTTTGCCTCTGATACCCATTGAATCCAGTGTTGCTAAAGCACCTTGATACCACACAAGGTCGAATGCAGCCTTGATTTAAAGGGTTATCACTTTCACCCTACCTCTGGAATTCAACTCTTTTGTCCATGTTTGAATCAAGGTAATGAGGTCAGGAGTTGAGTGGCCCTGGTGGAGCCCAAACTGGGCGTCATTGACAGGGTATTGATGAGCAGGTTGCTGCTTAAAAGCACTGAGACCTTCCACCACTTTACTGATGATCGAGAGTAGACTGATGGAGTAGTAATTGGCCGGATTGGATTTGTTCTGCTTTTTATATACAGGAGATACTTGGGGTAATTTTCCACATAATCAGGAAAACTGAAACAGTTTGGCTGGGGGAGTGGCAAGTTATGGAGCACAAGTTTCCAGTACTATTGCCAGAATGTTGTCAGAGTATGGACCCCATAGAGTATCCCGTATCTCCAACCGTTTCTGGATATCGCGTGGACTGAATCGAATTGGTTGATGACTGGGAACTGAATTGCTGAGGACCACTGGAGGAGGCTGAAATGGATCATCCACTCAGCATTTCTGACTGAAAGTTGTTACGAGTGCATCAGCCTTATCTTATACACTGAAGTGCTGGGCTCTTCCATCATGGAGGAAGGCGTTATTTGTGAAACCTCTTCCTCCAATGAATTGTTTAATTGTCTCCAACGTTTCTCGACTAGATGTGGAAGGACTGCAGAGCTTAGATCTGAACCGTTGCTTGTGGGATCACTTAGCTCTGTCTATCACTTACTGCTTATGCTGTTTGGCCCACGAGTAGTTCTGTTTGGTGGTTTCACCAGGCTGACACTTCATTGTCAGGTTTGCCTGGTGCTGCCCCTGCCATCCTGCACATCCATTGAACCAATGTTGATCCTCTGGATTGATGGTAATTGTTGCGAGGGGGATATGCCAGGTCATGAGGTTGTGTGGCTGTACAATTCTGCTCCTATAGATGAAGCACAGCACCTTATGGACACCCAGACTTGAACTGTTAGATCTGTTCGAAGTCTGCCCTATTTCGCACTGTGATAGTACCACCCAAAATGGTGAATGTTATTCTCAATGTGTAGGTGTGACTTTGTCTCCACAATGACTATGCGGTGGTCACTCTTACCGATACTGTCATGGACAGATACTTCTGCAATTGGCAGATTAGTAAGGCTGTGGTCAAGTGTATATTTTCCTCTTGTTGGTTCCTTCACCACCTGCCGCAGAACCACTCTAGCAGTTATATCCTTTGGGACCCAGCCTTCTCGATCAATAATGCTGTAGCTGAGATACTGTTGGTGGTGAACATTGAAATACCCCACCCAGAATGCTACCCTCAGTGCTTCCTCCAAGTGTTGGTCAGCATGGAGGAGTACTGATACATCAGTTGAGAGATGCTGGTACTTGGTAATCAGCAGGAGGTTTCCTTTCCCAAATGCAAACTAATGCCATGGGATACGGAGACACTGTTGAGGACTCCAAGAGCAATTCCCTTCTAACTGCATCCCACTGTGCCGCCACCTCTGCTGTGTCCATCCTGCTGATGAGACAGGACATATCCGGGGAAGGTGATGGGGTGTCTAGGTCATAGTCATACTCACAGAATCATACCTTACAGACAATGTCAGGCTGTTGCTTGATGAGTCTGTTTATTTCTATTCACTGTTTAGTGCCAGCTGTCCCATTCTCAAAACATGTCCATATATTAGCCCCATCCACTCAGATTTGATATTGCAAATTGGGCTTGGAGCTTTACCAACATTTTCCTAAAAATCAAAATGTTTTACATCCATTACTGTTCTTTCATTTGTCAGCCAGTCTGCTTCTCAAACATAATTCCCATTTCATAAATCTATGTTAGTGTTGTCTATGACTATTACTTTCAGCCACAATAATTTCTGCTAAACCATTTACTTACTATGTTCTATGTTCCACGTACTCTATCATTTTCCCACACCAGACTTGGTTTTCCTTATATTGTTAGAAAGTTTTGTGAAGACAGAACTGAAGTAGTGGCTTCATAGTTCTGCCATTTCCCTGTTCCCCATTCTCCATTCTCTGGTTCCAAACTGTAAGGAAACTACACTTGTTTTCTCATATTTCTCACATTGACATCATTTAACATGCTATTACAGTTCACACTTATAACCATTATCAATATAACTCTTCAGAAACCCATCAATTCCTGCCTTAAAATGCTCCAATAATTGACCTTCCACATGGTACACTCACAGGAGCAAAGACTCTGTGCCGACAGAAGTACAGCACGATCTATATTAGTCCCACTTTCTACAGCAGTCCCATAGCCTGGAATGTTATGACACTTCCAAGTGCTTGTCCAAGTACTTTTTAACGATTGTGAGGTTACTCGTGATAATTCCCCTCTCAGGAAGTAATCCCAGAAGCCCACACCTCGAGGTGAAAAAATGTTTAAATCATCTCTGAACCTCAAACTTTTCACTATAAAAGTGTGCTCCTTTGTTCTTGACCCTCTGACTAAAAGGAACAGCTGCTGTCTATCCCCCCTGTCCGTGTCGCTTATAATCTTATCCTTCTGAATCACTGACTCCTCAGCTTTCTCTGCTCCAAAGTAAACAACCCGAGCTTATCCAGCCTCTCTCCACAGCTGATATGCTCCATCCCAGGGAACATCCTGGTGAATCACCTCTGCACTCCCTCCAGTGCAATCACATCCTTCCTGGAATGTGGCTCCCAGAGCTACATACAGTATTCCATTTTGGCCGAACCAAAGCCCTGAAAGCTCTTATATTCGACGCCCTGATTAGGAAACACAACACTCAAGGTCCAATTCTTAACTAGTCCATTAACCTGTCCAGCAGAAAGTGAGGACTGCAGATGCTGGAGATCAGTGCTTAAAAAATATGTTGCTGGAAAAGCGCAGCAGGTCAGGCAGAATCAAATGAGCAGGAGAATCGCCGTTTCGAGCATAAGCCCTTCTTCAGGAATCTGCCCAAAACATCGATTCTCCTGCTCCTTTGATGCTGCCTGACCTGTTGCGCTTTTCCAGCAACACATTTTTAAGCATTAACCTGTCCAGTCACATTCAGGGATGTGTGGAGAAGCACAATCTGAGCTTCCCAGTGTGCTGCCATTCATTGAGCCCTCCCCTGCCTGGTTCCTTCTCCCAATGTGCATCACCTCATATTTATCAGGGTTACATTCCATCTGCCATGTATCTGCCCATCTGACCATTTCATCTTCATCTTCCTGTAACTTAAGGCCCTTCTGCTCACTGCGAACCAACCTTTATGTCAAACGTACACTTACTTATCACACCTCCCTGCCTCTCCACCTAGCCCCCTCCACATTCACATTTGTTTTTGTTATGAATAACACAAACAATAAGGGACACATCACTGATCCCTGTGGTACACCAGGGGACACTGATCTCTAGTCACACAAACAGCCTTCTCTCACTACCCTCTGCCTCCTGCCACTAAGACAATTTTCGTTGTAACTTGTCAAGTTATCATTTATATTGCGAGATTTTACATTATTTTTCAGTTTCCCAGCTGGAAATTTGTCAAAGGCTTTCCTACAAAGCTAAACAATCGACCTCCTCAAACTAATTCAATCAAATTCATTACATGTCACTTCCTTCTGATAAAGTCATGATGGTTATCCCTGATCAGACCTTGCGACTCTGATTGGAGTTCAATTTTCTCCTTCCCTATTTTCTCCAGTAGTTTCCTTAACAGTGACCTAATACTCGCTCGTCTATTGTTCCCTGGTCTATCTCTCCCACCCGAACTGTGAAGTTGAATCGTGTTAGCAGTTCTCCAGTTCTCTGGCACCTCCCCTATGGTCAGATTCTAATTAAAATATTCAGTCAGAGTCTTTCCTCCATTCACCCCAACAGCAGCCTGTGATACTACTCATTCAGACATGGAGATAGGTCCAAATTTATACAGAACAAAGCCTCAAATCCTTTCTCGTATTTTACATCAATCTGTTCAAGAGTTTTCCCATCCATCTCCTTGAATTCTGTACTTGTCTTCTCTGTCTCTAAAGTAAAATAGATGTGAAGGTCTCATGTAACAATCCATCAATGTTCTCCAGCTTGACACACAGATTGCCCCTTTGGTTTCTAATGGACACTACCTGTTTGCTGATTATTCTGCTCTACTTGTCCGTGTAGAATATCGTGGGATTCTCCCAGATCTCGCCTACTTGTACTTCTCCATGTCCCTGTTATTCAGTCCCCTCTGTGTTTCCAAGTTTCACCGCAACCACCTCTCATATTTCAAAACTCGAGATCACAGGGTGAGTTTCCACATCAGAAAATCTTGCCGTTTTAGGGATGAATCTGAATAATACCTTTTGCAGTTCCTCTGTAGTCAATATCTTATTTCTTAGATTGTGACTCCGAACAATACAAAATACTCTCATGAACACTCGATACAACTGGTGCATGACGTCTTCTATATTCCAATTACAATCACCTGAATGTAAAACTAATTTTTTCTTTGCTATTTTCATATGTTCTTCCTAATACCTCTCGCTTTAACTTTTCTGATGAGCTTACTTTGTGAGTTTTTAAAAAGAAATCTCATGAATATTCAACTCTACGTTATCCATTGGTTCTTCATTGCCTATATCCATAAGAATCATCTTCAAACCATTCCAAAAAAAATGTTTGCCACTTCTGGTTTTCCTTTCATCGGTATATTCTCACCCTCCCAAGTTATGTTATTACCTTCTACATGTGTAGTCGCATGTTCTTTGTAATCGAGTCCAGCAGACACCCGACTGCGGATGACAAGATAACTGCTCTGTAGTTCACCCCTCTCCATCTTCATCCTTTCTTAAATGGTTGGATAATATTTGTTAACTTTGCCTTATACAGATTGGCTAAATGACTTTTGAGAATTTGTCGGAAGATAAAGTAAAAATCCGCGATGCAATCAACATGTCTATTGCTGCTTCCTCATAAATCCTTTATGAAGTACATCTGGTCTGTCAGATTTATAAATATTCAATCCAGCTTCCTTTTCAAAGATGACCTCAACATTGATAAGAATAATCTTAGACTTTACTTACACAAGTCCCACTTGGTATTTCTGGAAGAATTTCTGGACATTCTTCCAATGAAGATAGACGCAAATAAACTGTTTCTTTTCCCTGAGATTTCTCTGTTCTCTGCAATAAACTATCCTGAACGCACACCAACTGTTCCACATTTGACCTTGTTTTTATTTTTTTTCATACCTTGATAAATGCTTTTTAGCAGTTTTTATGTTTTTCTTTCGTTTGCATGTTTTTTCTCTTTTCGATTTTCTTCTCAGTTTCTTGGTCATCCTTTGGTGGGTCCTACATTTCTCTGAATCCACTGGATTACTACAACTTGGCATTTTTCTAAGCTGCTTCCTTTCATCAAATAGGTAAGTGAAGGTGGGGTTGAAAGTGATACTCGGAGAGGGGGGTGGACCAGATTGATAGGAAGGAAGGTGGACTCATAGGAATGGAAAAAAAGGGCGGTGCTGACTTGGAGGGTTGGAGTGGGATAGGGTGGGATTAGGGGAAATGGGGAAATCCACTATGATCCCCTGTGTTTGGAGGGTCCCAAGGCAGAAGAGGAGGCTTTCTTCCTGCAGGCTTCTGGTGGCTCGGGATTGACGATGGAGCAGGTGCAGGACCCTCATGTCCTTGGCAGAGTGGGAAGGGGAGTTAAAGTGCTCAGCCACAAGGCGATGGAATTGTTCAATGTGGCTGTCCCAGAGATGTTCTCTGAAATGTTCCACAGGTTGACCTTCTGCCTCGCCAATGTAGAGAAGAACACATTGGGTTCAATGGATGCAGTAGATGAGGCGGTCTGTCTCCCTTCATCACCTATCACTTTCCACTCTACCTTCATCTACCTACCGCAATCCCTGCTAACATCTCCCCTACCTAACCCCCTTCTCATTTATCCCTCAGCCCCCTTGGCCCATAAGCTTCATTCCTGATGAAGGGCTTATGCCCGAAACATCGATTTATCTGCTCTTAGTATGCTGCCTGACTGTGCTTTTCCATCACCACACTCTTCGCCTCTGATCTCCAGCATCTGTAGTCCCGACTTTCTCCTCACACATTGATGGCTTGCATGATTCAAATTTATAACAGTTACTTCAAATAAAACAAAAACTGTCGTGTACTCAAACAGCATAAAAGAAAACCAGTACATTGTGATCACTGTTCCCAAAATGTCCTTTCCAGCAAATTTTTCAATTAGCTCTTCTGATCACTCAACACCAATTCCTAAATCACCTGATAACGAGCTCAGTGCTGAACATAATGCTCATGTAAACCATCTCACACGTGGTCTTGAAATCCATTTTTCCCAGCATTAGCATTCAATTGGGTTAACAGAGTTTAGATATAACTTAAACAGTACATTATCATTGCAGTACCCACAAATGTGTATATCTCATTTCCTGTTTTATAACATACCCAACATTTGTATTGCAGCTTTCACTTTGATATATAACTCCCATCAATGTTTGCTCCTCTTTGCTGTTTTTTTTAAATCTCAGCCTTACTAGATTCTGTGGAATCTGAGCGATTTGGGCTCTGGGGAGATTGATGGTAGAGATCATCTCGCCACATCATTTATGATCTTCTCAAACTTCAATTACTCCAGATCTCCCGTTATGCTGATGGAGTAGAGAAGGACAATGATCTTCCAACAATGCTCTGTATCCCCCCAGAGAGCTGAGACTGCTCTAACCTGGGTGAGAACCTTACAACCGGCCGGTAAAGTGTTGCTGCTGCTGTACAGGCTCTTAGTGAGATCACATCTAGAGTAGTCTGTACAGATTTAATCTCTTCAATGAAGAAAGGATGTTGTTATATTGGAAGCAGCTCAGAGATGGTTCCCTCAACTGGTTCCTGCAATGAAGGTGCTGGCTTATAACGAAAGAATGATCAGGTTGACCCAGTAGTCATTGGAGTTTACAAAAATTAAAGAAGAACTTATTTGAACATAAATGGCAGAAGGAGTGAACAAGTGAAGTGAATTACACAGATAGTGGAGGAATCCATTCCGTTCTCCAGCCTGTTACACAGGAACAACAGGTGGATATTCAGGCCTTCTGGAGCCTGATATACATTTAGAGAAGGAGGCCAATCAGCCCCTCGAGCCTATAACAGTAGGCCATGCTGCACCAGTATCCTGTTAAACAGCAACAGGATCAGTCCATTCAGCCTCCTCAAGTCTGTAACATAGGAACTGGAAGAGGTCACACAGTGACTGGAGATTGTTACACTGGGATAACAGGAGGCCATTCAGACCCACCGAGCCTGTTGCAAGGGAATTGGATAAGGATTAAAAACTATCTGAGACTTCTTTCATGAGAAAGGAAGAGGCAATTTAGACAAGTGTCTGTTGTGTGGGAACAAGAGAAGACCAATCAATCCCTCGGTCCCATCTCCGGGATACATGAGGAGACCGTTCAGTATTTCCACCTGTTATAGAGAAGTATGAGAAGACCCATCAGCCCCTCAAAATGTTACACAGCAACAGTAAGATTCCATAATCTCCCAATCCTCTAAAGCATCAACAGGAGGATGTCATTCTGGCCTTGGAGATGGCAACATGGGAACACCAGAAAGACGTCAGCCCATCGAGTGTGTACACCAGCAGGTGATGAGTCCATTCACCCACACGTGGCTCTTACACAGCATTTGGACCAAATCTCTTAAAAACGTGTGCCTTTTAAACAGGAATTCAAAGAAAACGTAAAGCTTTTCGAAAGGGAAGAACTTGTAATAATGGTATACATTAGGGACGAAAGTGTAACAATAAACTATTGTAATTTAAGGCAAATTGTTAGAGTCCATTGTTCAGGACATTTGCAAAATTAAACCACAATCCATCAGAGTCAACATGGTTTTACGAAGGCTAAACCGGGTCTGAATTGTTTGCTTGAGTTATTTGAAGATATCACAAACAAGGTGGGTCGTGGGAATCCTGGAGATGGAACATATCTGGCCTTCCTGAAGGCATTGGATGTGTCGCTTCTCCAAAGAGTAAGTGGTAAGATCAGACAACATGGGTTTAGGAGTAATTTATTAGCTTGGATGGAGGATTGGTGAACCAACAAAATGGAGTCAGATGGAATAAATATATAATTTGCTTTTGGCAAATGCAATTTGTGGGGTGACATTGATTTCAGTACTCATGCCTCAACCATTTGCGATCGATGGAATGACTATACTCTGTTGATAGGATCGAAAATACGATGCCACATTGTCAGGTGACACTAACATCGGTGGGAAATTACTTCGGAATGATGGTGCAAGAGATTTTAAATCTATATGGATAGGTTGGGTGAATGGGCCAACATTTAGCAAGGTAAATTAAAGTGAAGAAATATGGGGCTTTTAGGGTGTATGTTTGCTCGCTGATCTGTGGGTTTGATATCCAGACGTTTCATTACCTGGCGAGGTAACATCATCAGTGGCGACCTCCAGGTGAAGCGAAGCTGTTGTCTCCTGCTTTCTATTTATATCTTTCTCCTGGATGGGGTTCCTGGGGTTTGTGGTGATGTCATTTCCTGTTCGTTTTCTGAGAGATTGATAGATGGCATCTAAATCTATAAGTTTGTTTCTGGCGTTGTGTTTGGAGTGCCACCACAAAGAAAAGCCACCATTTCGACTGGGACAACACATCTATCCTGGGACAGGCTAAGCAAAGACATGCCAGAGAATTCCAAGAGGCCTGGCACTCCAAACACAACGACATAAACAAACACATAGATCTTGATGCCCTCTATCAACTCCTCAGAAAACGAACCGGAAATGACATTACCACAAACCCCAGGAACCCCATCCAGGAGAAAGATATAAATAGAAAGCAGGAGACAACAGCTTCGCTTCACTTGGAGGTCGCCACCATTGATGTTATCTAGCCAGGTAATGAAACGTCTGGATATCAAACCTACAGCTCAGCGAGCAAACCTACACCCTAAACCTCAACCTGAGCTACAAACCTTCACAAACCTTGCAAAAACCATGGGCGCAACACGCTACAACTTGCGCGTAGATGGGAAAGGAATGCCATCCGAGAGAGTTCCACTCGCAAACAACTGTACTTCCTGCATGAATGTTTAAGAAAACAACTACTCCCAAAAGGTCTGCAATATAAACGCCGATAAAAACACCTCAAGCCAAAAGTTTAACAGAACAAAACGGCCACAGAATGCTCCGAGAATTAATCAATGATGCCCACCACAGACTCTGAAAATACAAACGGGGAATTGCGCGCCAAAAGTCGTTATTCAAACAAGCAACAAACCAAGTATGGTCAGACGTGATAGAACAAGCCATCAACACCAAACAACGACAAAGACAGATAAAGAAAAATCCGGACGTGAAGAAAAAACTGGACAAACTCACAAAAAAAAACACAAAACCGCTAACACAGGGGCAAGGATAAAGAACTTATCAGACCGGACCCAATCAGACACAGAAAAAGCGGTACTAGCCAAAGGATTAAATTTCAATTACCGAGACGCTGACAAGAAGGAATTACTTGCGGCATTAGAAACCACATTGAAGGGCAACAATCTCATGGAAGAAACACAACAAATGATCAGACAGACAGTTGCACCTATTCTCAGCCGAAAGAGGGAAGGAAACAAACTGACCACACAAGAAAAGAAAGCCCTAGAAAACCTCAAAAAAGACAAAGACATCATTATGTTACCTGAAGACAAAGGTCGTTCACAGTCATCCTGAACAGAAGGGAATATACAGAAAAATCTAATGTACTACTCGCAGGCACCAGCACCTACCAACAGGTGGCGCTTGACCTGACCACACAACTAGGAAACAAAATTACATATCTCCTAAGAAAATTACACAATTCCGGACAACTAAACAAGATAGAATTCCAGAAAATGAAACCCGATGGGACCAATATCCCACAATTCTACGGACTACCAAGAATCAATAAACCAGGAGCCCCCCTCAGACCTATAGTCGCACTACCCGGAACACCAATTTACAGACTAGCCAAAGAACTACACGCAAGACTAAAATACCTAGTAGAAGATTCACAACACTCCATCCACTCCACCCAGAAAGTCCTAAAAATCATCAAAAACGCCAACATAGAAGAAGACGAAGCAATGATCTGATTCGACATAACAGCACTCTACACCTCCTTTAACATCGACCTGGCAACGGAAACACTTACCACACTTTTAGAAGAGACCATCACACACACCAACCGCCATCAATCACATTACCAATGAAAATATCATGAAGTTAATGGACCTGTGCCTCACCACCCACTTCACCTTCAAAAACATAGTCTACAAGCAAACCAACAACACACCCATGGGATCTCCACTTGATCAGGATTCATAGTAGAAGCGGTAATGCATGGACTAGAACAAACAGCCCTACCAATCATCAAACCAAATATCTGGATTCGCTACATAGATGACACTTTTGGCATCACAAAATGAAACAAGATAGAAGAGACATTTAACATCATCAACAACACTCTCACAGGCATAAAGGTCACCAAGGAGGAAGAAACCGACAACAAACTTGTATTCCTGGACGTCACAGTCGAAAGAAAGGACAATGGAGAACTACAAACCTGCATATAGAGAAAACCGACAAACACTGACCAAATACTTAACTACACCAGCAATCATCCCTACACACACAAACGAAGCTGTATCAGGACACTATTCCAACGAGCCACCAGACACTGTAGCTCAGACGAGATACGCAAAACAGCGGAGAACCACCTATACGACGTATTCAAGATGAACGGATACTCAAGAAATACAGTGCGCAGATTCCTCAAGGACAAACCACGACAATCAGACCAAACACAGCCAGAAACCCTAACCACCTTACCATACATCAAAGAAGTTTCAGAAATGACAGCCAGACTACTGAGACTCCTCGGAATCCTAGTAGCACACAAACCCACCAAAACACTCTCAAACAAAAACTAACAAACTTAAAAGACACAGTACAACCCATGGACAAAACCAATGACATCTACAAAATTCCTTGCAAGGAGTACCATAAACACTACGTAGGACAAACAGGAAGAAAGTTAACCACCAGGATCCACGAAAACCAGCTAGCCACAAAATGACAGGACCCTCTCTCCCTCGTAGTCCTACACACGGATGAAAAAATCCATCATGTTGACTGGGACAACACATCTATCCTGGGACAGGCTAAGCAAAGGCATGCAAGAGAATTCCTAAAGGTCTGGCACTCCAACCACAACGCCATAAACAACACATAGATCTAGATGCCATCAATCAACTCCTCAGAAAATGAACCGGAATTGACATCACCACAAACCCCAGAAACACATCTTGGAGAAAGATCTAAATATAAAGCATGAGACAACAGCTTCGCTTCCCTTGGAGGTCGCCAATGATGATGTTACCTAGCCAGGTAACGAAATGTCTGGATATCAAAACTACAGCTCAAGGAGCAAACATACACCCCAAATCTCAACTTGAGCTACAAACCTTCACAAACCTTGAGAAAAAAAATGGTGCTATTCACGTTGGCCAGTATTAAAGGAGAGACAAATTATTATCTAAATGGCGAGAAAGTTCAAAGTGCTTAGGTGCAAAGGGATCTGGATGTCTGCTTGCATATCACAGAAAACCTGCATATGGGACATACCAGGAAGTGAACAACCGCTTATCACACCCCATATCATTATTTCTGAGCTACACAATGCCAGCATTCGATACACTAGAGAGCCAAAACCCAAGGCCAGGGAAAGATACAAAGGGACAGAGAGATTCACATTAAGGACTGAAACAGACAGTTAATTAACTAAAAAGATGTTGCGGAAATATGGGGAAAAAGTCAGGGCAGTGGGACTAACTGGAGAAGTGAGATCTTCGTGAGTAAAATTACAAGAATGAGAACATTCAATAAAGGCGTTGCCAGATTAGCTGAAATGGTTTAGATTAGACTTACAGTGTGGAAACAGGCCCTTCGGCCCAACAAGTCCACACCGACCCGCCGAAGCGCAACCCACCCATACCCCTACATTTACCCCTTTACCTAACACTATGGGCAATTTAGCATGGCCAATTCACCTGACCCGCACATCTTTGTGACTGTGGGAGGAAACCGGAGCACCCGGAGGAAACCCACGCAGACACGGGGAGAACGTGCAAACTCCACACAGTCAGTCGCCTGAGTCGGGAATTGAACCCGGGTCTACAGGCGCTGTGAGGCAGCAGTGCTAACCACTGTGCCACCGTGCGTTTGTTACATCAAAATCTGAATCTGCTTCACAGAACACCACAAACAACATTAACTGGGACAAGATGACAGCCCCGTATGGAGAGCTGTGCAGATCATGCTCGCGTGTTGCTCAGTAAACTGCACTATCTGCCCAGTATGAGAGTATTGCAAACTTTACTATCATATGTTAACTATATTCACATCAGGTAACTGCCTACAATGGGAAGGTTTGCTCTCTCTGCTTGTGTGTGTGTGTTCATCAGGGAGAGAGTGTGCGTGCATGTGTGCGCATGATTGACGTGGTTAAATGAGAAACTCATTGTCTGAGAAAGAACGCACATGAAGAAAACAATTTTAAATACGAACAACTGGCAGGCTTTTTGTTAATCAACAGAGAGAACGAGGGAAGTTTCATGGACAGATACGGTAAAGTGTTTGAGAATGTTAAAATAAAGGCATTGCCAGACACAACAGCAATATACGTCAGCGTGCATGAATGACAGATGGGTGGGAGTTTGGTGTGAGTTTGAATCAGATTTGTTTGGGCAGGTTTGAAGCCGGGAGCATCAGCAGCAGATTCTTGCCTTCATTAAGACTGTATTTCATATCTCATGATTCAAACAGCAGATGGAATAAACCAGTGCGACATATTCTGGAGTGATGAGTATTTCAAGTTAGAAATGGTCAAGGAATGGTGTCAAGAATCAGCTCAGTGTCAAAGGGATCTCCCACTTTTGTGACATGTCTGCTTCTGCTGCAGATATTGTCCAGGGATGGGATGGAAACAGTAGAGGAAGTGGAGTTTGTAACCAGAACAGTAGACAATGACCTCCATGCTCTTAACAGCAAAGGCAATGATATAATGAATTGTGGTTCTCCCCGAAACAGAATAGGTCAACATAGATACAAGGAGTAACACTGCCAGAGCAGAGAGCGTGACAGTAATTGAACACCTTCATTGATGTCAGTTAGTAGTGGTCTGTAAAGTGAATATCTGGATTGAGAGATTCCACTGGAACAATAATTTTGGCAAGATGTGTAGACTATATGAAATAACAGTAATACAGTCATAACTGGTTCAAAGAAAACAAAATCTGGACAGTGACACTCACCAGGAACGCCAACGATAGCCAGGAAGGGATAATAGAAGTATTGAATAACGAGAAGAGTGTAATAGATCCGTGATGATAATGATGACCAATCAAATGCAGAAAGATACCAAACATAAACGGATAAACTCCTGTCTATTGTTGAAATATTCCTGTCTAATGTTCTCAGATTCTGATCCATTGTTGGAATATTCCAGTCTAATATTCCCAGATTCTGATCCATTGTTGGAATATTCCAGTCTAATGTTCTCAAATTCTGATCCATTGTTGGAACATTCCCGTCAAATGTTCTCAGAGTCTGATCTCTCCTCCCCCATGCTCTGGATCTGCTGATCCCCAGCAGTGCTGTCGGTGATGCTCCCGCTCATGTTATGGATTGACTCATTGTATGGAGGCCATTTATCATTAAAAGATGGAAACTCTCCACTGAGATAATTAGAATCCACGGAGGTTGCATTAATCACAGTCACTGAACAAACAGACTCAGTTAACCAGTTCCATACATCACTTTTCATTTACTGGTTTTGAATGGAATAGTTGAGGTTTGCTGAGGGATGGACCACAAATCTTTCAAACTTCTTAATCTTTTTTTCCTTGTATATGAGAATATTAACAGACCACGGCTGCAACCTATATTTGTTCCACTCTGTTTATGAAAGGAGGCAGTTATATAAAAAAAAACAAATGGGCTGCATAAAAAGAAGTCGGTTGGGCAAGTTTCTAGATACCTGAACACAAAGTACGGTACTTATTGACCAGTGTGAGGCTACTCATGGTTTTAATGCCCTGTTATCAAATCCTTTCGTAACCTTGAGAAAGAGCATTGAGACTGCTGCTCAGGAACTGGCCAAAACAATTCTGTTCCTATGGACCTCTAACAGAGGGATAAGAGAAGGCCATTCAGCCCATATTAGTCTGTTGCTACTTGAAAAGGTGGAAAACTGGAATATTGGCACATTTTGCCAACATAATCATTCAAAACAAAGGGATGTGTCACTGCAGCTGTATGAGGTGTTACTGAGAGGGCACCTGGAGTACATTGTGTTCTCTGTGTTTCTGTAACTGAGAATGGTTGGACCACTATTAGATACAGTTTACCGGCAGCGCGTAATCCACGGGTTGCTGTGTCATTTGATGTCTCGGGTCTGTTACACAGGGAAAGAGGATGCCATGAAATCTCTTGAGTCTATTTCTGAGGGACAGGAAGAGGTCATTCAGCCTCTCCAGTCTATTACAGAGGGGCAGGAGGAGCCAATTCAGCCTCTCGAACCTGTTCCACAGGGGCAGGAAGTGTTTATTTAACTTTCAAATCTGTTACACATAAATATAAGTTTCAAACTAGTTGTGGAACAGGAATGACCTGATGTAAACATTAAAGTTCCTACTGTGAATAAGGTCAATTTTGAAAGTGTTAGGTGAGCCCTGTGAAAGGCTGATTAGGATACCCTATTTGCAGGTAAAGGGATGGTTGGAAAATGCAAGGAGATTAAAACTTGGTGTCAGAGAGTCCAGTGCCATCGTGTGCCTATTAGTGAAATGGGCAGGGCTGGTGGGTGCAGGGAGTGCTGGATGGCTAGATATATTGATGCTCTGGTCAAGTTAAGGAAAGTGGTATATGTCAGGTAAACAGGGCTGAGATCAAGTGAGTCCCGAGTGGGGTATAAGGGAAGTAAGTGTATAGTCAATGGGGAACTCCAGCCAGAAAAAAAATGGATATGAGATGGCTTTAGAAATAGTTTTAACGAGGCATTGAAGCAACTGTAACGTCCTTTAATGGCAAAATATTAACTAGGACGAGAATAGGGCACCTTACAGGTCAGTAAGGCAACCTATGTGCGTAACCATAGGAGATGGAAGGGTTACTAAATAAGTATTTCTCCTCAGTGTTTACTGTAGAGGAGATTACAACAGTGAGAGAAGGAAGAAATATATAGTGATATCTTGAATAGTATCTATATTACAAGGAGATATCGGACATTTTAAAACATACAAAGGTGAACAAATCCCTGTGACCTGATCAGTTGTATCCTCGAAGTTTGTGGGAAGCTCGGAAAGAGATTGCTCAAGTTTTTTGCTGATTTATCTGTATTATTGATTTACACTGGTGAGGCGTCAAAAGACTGGAGGGCTGCTAACATAGTGTCATTATTTAACAAAGTAAGGAAAATACAGCTAACTATAGATTGGTGAGCCTGACGTCAATGGTAACTAAATTGTTGGGGGGGTGGGGGGTGGTTGGTTGATGGAAAGGATGTATATGCATTTGGAAAGACAAGGACTGAAGAGAGCTTTGTACATTGGAGATCACGTCTCACTGACTGGGTGGAATTTTTGAGGAAGTGAAGAAGATGATTGATGACGGCAGGACAGTGGATGTTATCTTTATGCAATTCAGTAAGATAGCCAAAATGTTCTACATGGTAGACTAGTTATCAAGGTTAGACTGCCTGGAATCCTGGAGAGCTCGTCATTTTGGCCCAATTTTTTCTTGAATATTGGAGATAGGGCGTGACAGTGGACGTTTGTTCACTGAACTTGGAGACCTGTGACTAGTGGCGTACCACAAAGATCAATAGTGAGTCTTTTGTTGCTTATGCACATCATTTGTACTTGAGTAAGTGAAGTATGGTCAGTAACTTTGTAGATAATTCCAATTTTGGTGGTAACGTCGACAGTGAAGAATAATGTCTCAGAAGGTAATGAGACGTTGAGTGGTGAGCTGAGGAGTGGCAGATGGAGTTTATTTTAGATAAATGTGAGGTGTTGCATTTTGGCAAGAAATATCAGAGTAAGAAATAGGTAGGGTCCTGTTGAAAGTCGCCAATCAAGGATAACTCCATAGAAATTATGGAATCCCTACAGTGAGGAAACAGGCTATTCTACCCATCGAGTCCACACCGACCCTCTCAACAGTATCCCACTGGACAAACCCCTACCCTATCCCGCTGAGCCTGCATTTCCCATGGCCAATCCATCTCGCCCACACATGCCAGGGTACCATGCACAATTTAGGATGGTCAATCCACCCTTACCTGTATATCTTTATACTGTCGGAGGAAAACATAGTACCCGGAGGAAACTCACACAGACACGGGGAGAATGTACAAATACCACACAGTCCGTCATTCACGGATGGAATTAAACCCAGATCGCTGTCCTGTGAGGCACCTTGTGGTGCAGGTTCTCAGTTCCTTTAAAGTGCCGTCACAGGTAGACAACATAGTGAAGAAGCCACTTGGTGATCTTCCCATTATTGGTGTGTGCTTTGACTCTAAGCATTTGCATGACGTGTTGGATCTGTACAGGATATTTGGCCACTTTTGTAATATTGCCTTTAATTTTGGGCTCCCCTCCCTGCTGTCGGGGAGATGTTGTCAACCTTGAAAGGGTGCAGAAGAGATTTAAATGAATGTTGCAGGTGTTGGAGGGTTAGAGTTACAGGGAGAGTTTGAATAGGCTGGGGCTATTTTCAAGTATTGAGCCTAAGGGGTAACGTTAAAGAGATTTATAAAATCATGAGGATCATAGATAAGGTAAACAGTCAATGTCTTTTCACAGGATAGACGAGTCCAAATATAGATAACAAAGGTTTAAGGTGAGAGGAGAAAGATTTAAAAAGGGACGCTAAAACAACATTTTCACACAGACACTTCTGTGTGTATGGATTTAACAGCCAAAAGAGGTAGTGGAGAAAGGTACAGTTACATCTTTTAAAAAGCATTTGGATGGATACATGCATGGGAAGTGTTTAGTGGGAGATGTCCAACTGCTGGCAAGGGGGAACGAGATTAATTTAGGGTATTTGCTCTGTATGGATGACCAGACCGCAGGATCTTTTTCCGTGCTGTACATCTCTGAGAGTCTATTGACAGAAGGAGGTTATTCAGGTTCTGAATACTGTCAGTCAGCTTGTTTGCTCAATTACTGAGAGTCAAAAACAAAAATAAATCATTCAGATTTTGATGGTGTTTTTCAGAAACAGGAGAAGGGCTTTTACTCAAGAAAAGCGGGAAAGGATGTGAAGAGGCTTCAGTCCCTCAACTCCATTCCACAGAAGCAGCAGTTGAGCACAGAGCTATTGGAGCCTGTTACTCTGGAGCAGGAGGAGGACATCTATTTTCACAAAACTTGGATTAGGCGACAGTCACTCAACTGCTCGAGACTGGGACACAGCAACAGAAGGCAGTCACTCAACTGCTCGAGACTGGGACACAGGAACAGGAGGCAGTCACTCAACCGCTCGAGACTGGGACACAGGAACAAGAGGCTGTCACTCAACTGCTCGAAACTGGGACACAAAAACAGGAGGGAGTCATTCAACAGCTCGAGACTGGGACACAGGAACAGGAGGGAGTCATTCAACTGCTCGAGACTGGGACACAGGAACAGAAGGCCATCACTCAACTACTCGAGACTGGGACACAGAAACAGGAGGCAGTTATTCAACTGTTCGAGACTGGGACACAGGAACAGAAGGCCATCACTCAACAGCTCGAGACTGGGACACAGGAACAGAAAGCAGTCATTCAACTGCTCGAGACTGGGACACAGGGTCCAATCACAAGAATGAAAACAAATAATAAAGGTATTGCCAGATGTTTAGCTCTCTCACATTCGCAATCCAACTCACATAACCACTCCATCCATTATATGTTCATGATGGAGCACTGTGTAGATCCGGCTAGCGTACTGCTGAATGCAACCCAGCAATATCCAGAATGGAACTCTGTGCAGCCCACACCACTGCTCGACCTATAATCATGGGCTAAATGTCCAGAGTGGGGAGCTGTGCAGACCGCATTGGTTCATTCATATGTAAACCCAGACTGTTGCATTGTTCGGTGACACTGTGTTAGATTGCAGCCCAGTGTGGGGAAACTTGCAAACAATGCTGAAAGTGACAGGATGTGCGGCTCCCATCCACTTACAGCTCCATATCTCCACTGTGCCTTGTCAAGGGCTGCCATGATGTGAAAATCACTGCGATGGAGAGATGTAAATGCAAACAGTTTAAATACCAATAGTACTGATTAAGGCGAGTATCACACCAGTATTTAAAGTTGAAATGACTGAGATAATATCCAATGGGGTTTTGTGAACGGTACAATGTAGTTAGAGGGGGATGGTAATGTTATAGTGGTTGCACTATAAGCCTCCAAATCAACAATGGGAATTAGAGGAAGAAATATACAGGGAGACTGGGGAGACTTGCAGGAACAATAGGATTGTTATAATAGGTGATTTCAATTTTCCGAACATTGACTGGGACTTCCAGATGGTTAAGAACTTAGATGGAAAGTGATTCGTTAAGTGTGTTCAGGAAAGTTTCCACAATCAATATATAGAATAACATGCTCGGGAAGGGACACATTCGACCTACTGTTGGGAAATAGGGCAGGATAGATGAAGGAGATAAAGTGGAGGAGCATTTTGAGAAAAGTGATTAGAGTTGTATTAATTTTAAAATAGTTATGGGAGGGACAAAATTGATCCACAGATTCAACTACTAAATTGAGGCAAGGCGTATGTTGTTGGAATTAGACAGGGGGTTGCAGGGGATGATTTGAGTTGTTTGTTTCGAGGTAAAAGGATTTCGGCAAGTGGGAGGGCTTTAAAAGTGAGAGAGCTCGAGTTCAAGGTTTCCATTTTTCTGTGAGGGTGAAGGCAAAGTGAGACTGGAAGAGAGAACCCTGGATGTCAAGAGATATTGAGGCTCTGACCAGAAAAAATGGAGGCGTGGCTCAGGTTCAGGCAGCTCGGTTCAAGGGATTCCCTGGAGGTATACAGGGGATAGAGGAGTTTAGTGAAGAAGGAAATCAGCAAGGCGAAAAGGGAGTATGGGATAGCCTTGGCTGAGAAATTTAGAGAGAATCCAAATTCAGTATAATAAAAATAAAGAAGCTAGGGAAAGAATAGGATGCTTTAAAATCCAAAATGCATGTGTAAAACCTCAAGAGATTGGTGAATTCCTCAATTTCCCCTCTGTGTTTACCATGAAGAAAGACATGAAGACCTGTGAACTTTAGGAGGTTAGTTGTCAAATCTTGGTACAGTCCATATCACAGCAGAATTGCTGTTGGATATATTAGAATGAACAAAGTCAGACAAATCTCTTGGTCCTGACCAGATACATCCAAGAACACTGCAAGAAGCGAGAGGTAAAGCCTAGGCGCCAAGATCTGGAAGACTGGACGGTAGCAAACGTTGTGCCTTATTCCAGCGTGGCTGCAAAGAAAAGCCCAGGAAATATAGACCAGTAAGCTTCACACCTGTTTTCGCTAAACCACTTGAGAAGCTTCTGAAAGATAAAATGTGCATGCATTTGGAAATACAAAGTTTGATTTGAAGCAGTCAACTTCGTTTTGTGCGTAACGGATCATGCCTTACAAAGTTTGTTAGAGATTTTTGAGGAAGTGACGAGGGCACAGTGGTAGACATCTTCTATTTCGATTTCAGTCAGAGCTTTGATGAGGATCCACACAGTAGCCCGCTCTAGAAGATTATATCACATAGAATCCAACGTGAACTGGCAAATTGGCGACACAGTTGGCTTAACATTATGAAGCAAACGGCTATGGTGGAGTTATGCTTGTCGGACTGGAAGCCTGTGACAATTGGGGTGCCTCAGCGGTCGGTCCTGGGCCCATTGCTATTTGTTATCTATAGCAATGATTTGGATCAGAGTGCACAACGCAAGGTTAGTAAGTTTGCAGATGATACTAAAATTAGAGGCATCGTTCAGAGAGAGGAACATTATCAGAAATTGCAGCAATACCTTGACCAGCTGAGAAAGTGGGCTGAGAAATAGCAAATGGAGTTTAATATAGATAAGTGTGGAAAGTCAAATCCAGGTAGGAGTTTAAGGATGAATGGAATGGACTTAAGGAGTGTAGTAGAACAAAACGACGTTGGAGATCAGGTGCACGGTTATCTGAAATTTGGGTCACAGGTACACAGGACCATGAGGAAGACTGTTGGCACACTGGCCTACATCAGGGCATTGAGTATAGAAGTTAGGACGTTATGTTGCAGTTGTACAGAATGTTGGTAAGGCTGCAGTTGGAGTATTCTGTACAGTTTTGTTCATCTTTCTCTAGAAAGGATATCATTGAACAAAAAATAATGTAGAAGTAATTTACAAGATGTTTCCTGGGCTAAAGGGTTGAGTTATAGGAAGAATTTGGACAGGTTAGAACTTATTTCTTTACAGAGTAGGAAACTGAGGTGGTTCTTATGGAAGTATAGATTTTATCAAATTATAAGATGCATGCCTGGGGTGAATACTTTTTTTTTGCAAGGTTGGGGAATCGAAGATGAGAGGACATCCGTTCATGTTTGGAGAGAAAAATAAAACAGGAACCTGAGGGTCATCTTTTTAACACAGCGTGTGGTACGCATATGGACTGAGCTGCCAGGGGAAGTGATTGAAGTGGGTACAATAACAACATTGAAAAGGCATTTGGACAAATACACAGATAGGATAGGATTAGATGGATACAAAGCAAAGGCAGGGAAATGGCAGATTGGCAGATAAGGGGCAATTACACCATGGTTTGTTGATGGAACATGGCTGGCGTATCAGATGGGCTACTACAGAGGGAGAACATTCTCTTCCCAGAGGGAGCCACACCACTAGACCCACCAATCATGGTCTGAGTTCACCGCTCAGCTCAGTGCAGTATCTGAAGTCTGAAGAAATGTCCAGTCCTACAGGACAAATATCAATAACCTTCCCTGCTCTTTCAGGATAAGTGTCACCGTATTCTCTCTGCTCCTTCACACTCACTGTATATCTGTGATCGCACCTACCCCCGACTCTCATAACTGCATGCAACGCTTACTCTCTCTCTCTATCTCTCGCCTTTGTAAAACATCCCACACAATCATGGAATATTCTGGAGAATGCCGATTATGGAATGTTCCAGATAATGTTCCAAATAATTCCCAGTTTCAGGAAATTGCAGTTTCCCAGTGTATAACATATAAGAGGAAGGAGTAGAGAAGTACGTTTTTCAAATCACATACAATTCAAACCATGCTGAGGCCATTCAGCCCTTCAAACGTGCTGTGGCATTTAATAAGGTCCCCGCTGAACTGATGGTCTTCTCAGCTCCATGTTACGGGAACTTTGAGTCATTCAACCCCCGAGATTCCTGTCATTGGCCAAACAGCACTCAGACACTTTTACCCCTTTTATTTCAAACGCCTGTTTTAGGGCATTTCCCATGGTTACGGCTACCTAACAATATATTCCATCATATTTATACTTTCATGCAATGGTCAGCCTGCTTTACCCAGACCAAACAAAAATCTACACTTATTTTATGGTTATAGATATCCAATCACACTTAATAATTCTGGTTATTTCACTTGACTCACCTTAATGATATTAAAACAAATACAGCTTCTAAACACGTCTTGTTATAAAATACAATTTCGAGCAGAGACCGTTTTTACACTTAGCCGTCATCTTGACAATTACGTGAATTGTACCACTTTACTTGTTATGAATGTTTCTTTTACCCTTAGTCTGAGACTGTTTCTGTCTGTATAAGTCACACAGTTCTCCCATTCAGTTGGACAGACGGCTGGTTTGTGATACAGAGGGAGGCCAACAGTGCAGGCTCGGTTCCCCACACCTACAGAGGTTACCATGAAAGGGACGCTCTCTCAATCTCACCCCATCATCCGAGGTATGGTGATCCTCAGGAGAAACCAACATGAGTGGTCTCTCTGATGAGAGTACTTTGTGACTCTATTCTATCAATGTTAGCATTTTAATTTTCAAAAATATTTTATTGAAAAAGAGATTTTTAATATTATAATAAATCAATAACAACACAACTCAAATAACTGAAAAAAATACATCCAGTTGCATGTATATACAAAACAAGTTAAAACACTACACAGACAGAAGAAAAACAAAACTAAACAATAAATATGAATAAACAATACAGCTCAGCACAACAAAACGACAGCTCTCGTTCATCAAGAGCATTAACTGATACATTTATTTATGTTCATGGTTCTTCATCGATGGATATTAGATTCATTAGACAATATCGTCATGGTTATATAAAAACCCTTCTTGGAGTGGCCGATAACCCTGTATTGCCGTAATCCAAAAAGGGCTGCCATGTCTCATATAAATCTTTGTTTTTTTGGTGCACCATACCAGTGATAAACTCGAAAGGGATATTCTCCATGAAGAGCTGACGACGACCCAAAAGACTATATTTACTAACATGGAAAGTACGGAAAGTAAGGATACCTTTATTTTTCCCCATGTTTATCTGTGGAAACTACCCTGGGCAGAACCAGGAAAACAGAAACCAGGTCCATCTCCAATTCAGTCCTCAATACCCACTCTATCACACCTACCACAGTGCTCACATTTAGATGAAGCCTGTAACAGGACCACAAGCAATGAGTAAGAGTGCCTGTAGTCATTCTGCATTTAGAACATGAAGGTAATCCCACTTTGCATTTTGAGAGACAATTTGGTGTCAGATAGACCCTATGAAGAATTTTCAACTGCATTGAATGGGTCCTACTACAGATCAAAATCCTTTGAGCATTTTCACAAATATCCTCCCATGTCTCTGAAGTGTTCTGAACTCTCTCTCGCAGGCATCACAAAGCTTCAGAGTCTTGTCTGAGGGGAGACTCTCCAACTAATGATAGAGGGAAATGACAGAGAGTGTATTCTGAGCAATAGGCACCCTCTTCCCTCCATCGGATCTGTAAGAGTATGTTAAAAATCTGCTTTTTTAAAAATCAAATCTCTGATCTTGAAAAAAAAATGCAGAAGAGGTATCTACCAGGTAGTCCATACGTACGAATTATTTGATCAAATTATATCATTAGTTCTCCATCAATTAACACGTGGTGACTCAGTGGTTAGCGCTGCTGCCTCATAGCACCAGGGTCCCAGCTTTGGTTCTGGTCTTGGGTGACTGGCTGCGTGGAGTTAACATTCTCGCCATGTCTGTGTGGGTTTCCTCCCACAGGCCAAAGATGTGCAGGTTAAATGAATCTACTCCCCACAATCTGTGGGTTAGTTGCAATCTGGTTAGCTTGATAAAAAGTCGCTTATGTTGCCATGTAAAAGAGATAAACCAGCCATAAAGTCTCTTAAATATCTGTCTGGAAAACATCAAAGGAAGCATTCACAAGGGGTATCACAAATAAGGAAGGACATTCATTTTAAGAGCAGCTTTCCGACCGAGCTAGGATATTGGATTTGCCTCCCATCTTTGACGGTCTTGTTTAATGTTGTCAAACAAATCGACATAGTTCACGTTAAATAAATGGCCAAAGACGGATGTAATGAATAGACTGAGATAGGGAAACCATCCCCGTGACCATTTAAAAGGAAACCAGGATTTGCCCTCAACATCACGTATTTCCCCAAGATCTCCTATAGGCATGGCCTCCAACTTTGTAAAGATAATCTTAAAGTCCGAAAAAGTGACAAGCGAATTAATGCATTGCATCACGTGAGCTACCAAAATTGCGGGATTTGACAAAAACATAAGACCATCTGCATACAACATAATCTTATGTGACTTCTATCCCACTTCTGGGGCCGGTATGTTTGGATAATATTCCGAATTGCGCAGGTTGCCACCGAATCTAGGATTGTTGCAGCGATGGGGAAGAGATCAACCCTCTTGTGCAATTTCTGTGGGTTAAAGAAGAAAATAAAATCCCTACTTGTGAGGATGATTTACCTCCAGACATCCACCAGCTCTAGTTCTGCACACAAATTCACTAATTGCATACATTATAACGAGGATATTGAGGGACGTTTGGATATTCTGTCCACCGTAGGGCCATAAGACAGTTGCAATTTCCTTCTACAATAATGTGCCACGATGCAAGATAACTTAATTTGGGAAAGGCATCTTCCAGGAGCTTGAGAGGGTGCACCGGGTGGCAATAAACATTCAAAATAATGTATCAATTCCCATAGTTCAAGGCTTTGAGGATTACGATCCTTCCATGGGTGTTTAATATAATCTAGTAATTTAAATGAAAGATTGTTCCTATCCATTATGATTTCCCCCCACTCTTAGTATTAAAACATGAGAAATAAACCCGATCAAATCCTCCCTGCTGTAACGTCAAACGTTCCTTGTAATCAAGGTGCATCTCCTGCAATAGAACAACATTCACTCTCTCTTTTGTAAGACGATAAAGTACATTTTCCCTCTTGAATGGCAGATGGCTCCCCTTAATGTTCCAGGTACACCGTTTAAGCACATCATTATCCATAACATACTGGAGCAACATTTGAACTCGAGAGAGAATTTCATATCGAATTACACATCGCTAAGTATTGATGACAAAAGACTCATCGAGCTTAAATCTGTACAAACTAAAACTACTGCAACCAACAAGCTCTCAAAACTTTCCAAAGCTAAAAACATTAAAAAAAAGAACGAAACAAAATCCAAAGTACCAATGACACTTTATAGAGTTTTCTCAACTCCACCCCCCACCACCTTACCCAATGGGGACGCTTACATATCACAAAACTTTATCTTCTGCCCGCTTCCAATATGGCATCCAGGGCAATTAATAACAATTAATAGGTGGGCACTTAATCATCACAACCACATTTGTATATCGCTCCAGCTTGAGCCGCACCCCAGACACAAGCAAAGAAAGAGAAAACGAGTAATGATAGTATGAAGAAGTTAAAAGTGAGTATTCTACCAATCCCCGACTATAATGTAACACTGGTTGATACCAGAAAAATCCAACAAAATTTCTTTGAGAGAGAAACATGATTATCTCAACATCCAGCTTACTTTAAAGTGTCCACAAAGTTTTTGCTTTCTCTGGAGAGTCAGACAAGTTCATTGATCCATTCAAAGCAATACGAAGCACCGTTGGGAACCATAAGGAATACTGAATCCTGAGTTCTATTACTCTTCTCTTGACGTCATCACAATATTTTATTTTCTGTATCTCCGCCGCTGAAAAGTCCTGAAAAAACATAATCCTGGAGCTTTCATGAATTAAAGCCATCCGAATATACATTGAGCTTCCATCAGTCTTCCATCAGTTTTGAATTATATTCCTGGATGTTCTGGAGCCGTGTCATTTGGTACTATCGTCTACATTTCTCCCCAGATCGCACATTCCTGCCAATCCCCGATAATCCTCGACTCCGTTGTTATTTATGAACCTTCTGTCTGTGCCTCAAAAATATTCAATATCTTTGCCTTTAATGATTTGTGGGGAAGAGAGTTACAAAGACCCACAACACTGAGAAAACAAAAATAAAACACAAGCTCTGAGTGTGAGATTATTTTTTTCTTTGTCTCCTTATCTGAAGAAGGATATAATTATATTGGAAGTAGTTCGGAGATGTTTCACTTCACGTATTCCAGGAATGAGTACCTTATATTACAAAGGCTTTAACAGGTTACTCTTGGAAACAGAGGTGATCTTATTGAAATATACAAGACCTAGAGGAGAGTGGATCAGATAGATACCTACTGGGTATAGTCCAAATTTATTGTCATTTTTATAGAATCTCTTCAGTGTGGAAGTGGGATATCCCATTCATTAATTCCACACTGACCCTCCGAACAGCATCCCCCCTGATCTGCCCGCCCTTCCCTATCCATGTGACCCTGCATTTCCCATGATTAACCTACCCATCCCTGGGCACTATGGGCAGTTTAGCATGGCCAATCCACTGTAAGTTACATATCTTTGGACTGCGGGGGGTAATTGGAGCACTGTGAGGAAACCCCACACAGAGCGTTGCCCAAGGTTGGAATTGAACCCAGCTCCTTGGTGATGTGACGTAGCAGTGCTAATCACAGATCCAATATGCACACCCGTTAGTTCTCTTAGTTAATTGTGGATGACTAAAGAAATCTGCCTGACTTGTTCCTTCCACTGACCCTGACCCAGTCTGAGACCTTTATGATCTGCCATATCACCAACCTGGTCACATTTAAAATTTGTTGGGAGCAGTGGAGGAGTGGGACGAGAAAAAGAAACAGTAACTCCGTCTAATCTCAGTTAGAGCAAGAATTAGGAGAAATTCTCCAAGTGGGATTTCATTCAAGCGCGAATTCTCTTTCCCAGAAGTTTGGGATGGCTGAATCTTTATATTATATTGAGTTTGGTTTCACCTGGTTGCCCATAGACAGGTGAATCAGGGATAATGGTGCATGGAGAGAGAAGTGTAGTTGGGACCACTATGAGATGAGCCACGAGCTTGTTTACTAGTGGAGTAGTGTCCAAGGGCCGAATGACCCATTCGTATCCCTCAGCCCTGTGTTCTAATGTTCTATTCAGCCCTTCGGACCTGATACAGAGGGGAAGATCGAGGCCACTCCAATGGTGAGTTGTAGTTTCGGAAACATACTTGGAAAATCTAGGCTGGGTCAGGAACCGACACCCACCCCCAATCCCTCTTTCCAGGCTTCCCCTCTCTGTAACTTCCGTTCCAGATGTTGGTCATGTTACAGACCCAGATTCGCTAGGAATACAGCCCCCATACCCCACCCGGGGTTAACGCAAACAAATCATCTGCTCTCCCTGAGTGCAACATTGTACAACACAACTCCCAGGAAAATACCCAGTTACTTTCCAAAAGCATAACATGTGAAATTAATAAATAGGAACAAGAGTATGCCATTCGGCCCATCAAGCTAGCCCTGTCATTTAATAAGAACATGGCTGATCTACTCCAGGGCTCAACTCAACTTTCTTGCCGATTCCTTGTATCCCTCTACACCTCTCTGGGTTAGGGAATTCCAGACATTTACTATATTCTGAGAGAAGACACCACTTTGCATCTCAGATTGAAATCAATACTTCTTTTTCGGTACCTATATCCTCGAGTGTGACACTCTGCCCAGGAATGGAAACAACTTCTCAATATCTGCCTTCTCAAGTCCTTTCTGTGTATTGGATATTTCAGCAGTATCGCTCACCATTCATTTAACCCCAATGAATAATCGCTTCACTATTATTGAGGTTCTCAATAATTCAACCTTTTTATCCCAGGAAGCTGCCGAATGTCCCAACCTAGTTACTTGCTGCATCAGCATGCTGACGTTGTGTTTCATACACAGGAAGACTGCAATCTCTTTGTACTGCTCCTTTTCTGGAAGTTCTCTCCGTTAAGTGACAGCCTGCCTTTTGATTCTCAGTGTCATCTACAAACTCGGACGTATATTGCACTTCGCTCCCTCCTTCAGGCTGCCAGTGTAGATTGTCAATAACTGATGCCATCGGACTGATATGTGTGGTACTCCAGCAGATTCACATTTATCATAATGATCCATTAATCCTGACTCTCCGATTTCTATGTGTTAACCAATCACCATCGCATGTTAATACATTATTCGTCATCCTACGAGCTTCTGGCTTGAGTAAGATCTTTTATTTGATCATACCCTGTGGAAAATCTCTGGAAAGCCTCTTGTCTATCAGATTTCCCCCCATATCAAATCCGCATGTTATATTTTCAGGCATCTCCAGAAAAAGTTTGCATGATCTTACAGGGCAAAATATAACTTCCCTTTCACGAAACCATATTGACTGTGTGTGA
Source organism: Hemiscyllium ocellatum (assembly GCF_020745735.1). NCBI lineage: Eukaryota > Metazoa > Chordata > Chondrichthyes > Orectolobiformes > Hemiscylliidae > Hemiscyllium > Hemiscyllium ocellatum. The sequence continues at coordinate 15,134 of NW_026868184.1, read as the reverse complement.
AGCTTTCCTCAATGCCCATGCTGGCCAGGTTTTCCAAACTATACGAGCCCCATCTGCTTTCATTTGGCCCATATGCCTCTAAATGTTTCCCATTCATATGTTTGTCCATATGAGTTTTAAATGTTGGAGCTGTACATGGATCTACCACTCTTACTCTGGCAGCTCATTCCATACCCACACCACCCTCTGTGTAACAACATTGTCCCTGTGTCCCTTGTAAATGTTCCCCCTTTCAACTTAAGCCTATGGTTTCTATGGTTGAACTCTCCCATCCTGTGGAAAAACCCTTGGATATTCACCCGATCCATACCTCTCATGATTTCATAAACTTCTGGAATGTCAGCCCCATAACCTTCTACACTCCATCTGATACTAACTTCAAGAATATGCATTTAAAGATAAGTACTGCAAATTTGAAACTATATTAAACATGACAGTAAAACAGTACTCAGCCCAAACTTCATACTGTTATTTGTCTTTCTCCATATTAAATACTGAAACGCTTACAAGTGCCAATAAGAGGTCAAGCACCTGAATTTATTTGTCTAAAGGGGGTGATGATCTCGACAATGAAAACGTATCTATGGCCAGATCTATATAATACCATATAGTCAAAATGCCCCCTCCTGTCCTCCCTATGGCCTTGTGTGCTTGTGTCTTGCTTATCTTACAATCAATAGAGAGAACCCCTTTCCCTCAGTTACATTTTAATTTAAACCCGTTTTACATACTCTTCATTTATCTTTTGTCACACTCTCTTTTCCCTGTTACCCATTCCCCATCTCTGGCACGTGTTTAAAACCACATTTTCTAATTATTTTCAGTACTGAAGAATTCTCACACTAGACTTGAAACACTAACTCTGTTTCTCTGTCTCCGCAGATGCTGACAGACCTGCTGTGTTTATCCAGAAATGAATAGGGGCACAGAACAAATTTTCAGTTAAACAAATAACGATCGATACTGGAAATAGAGTACCAAAAATTGCTGGAGAAACAGGGAGCTTTGTAGAAGTTTCACTGGACCTGCAAGTTTATATCTGTATTCACTCCAGAAAATGCTGCAACAGCTTCAGCAACTTCTTCAGCAATTTCTGTTTTTGAACAATTTCCAACGACATACGTCAAAGATGCCCAAACATTCTGTCCAACATGGAGCGCTGTACACTGGGAACTAAACAATAACGCATAAGTTCCTTGACTCTGAAACTGCCGAAGGCTGGCATCACTGACACTGCGGAGTTCAGAATCATCGTCAGGGAGAAACACAGAAGGAAACACATTCACTTCAAATACTGAAGATGGTATTACTGAAAGGAAAAGATTGAGTGAAAGTAACAAATTGGAGGCGTGACACCAAGGAAAGAATTTCAGCTGAATGAGACTATGAAAATGGAAGGGTTGCCGCACCAGAAACCAGAGTAGGTCAGTGAATACAGGGCTGTTGGGTGAATGGGTCTCGGTGTGAACTGGGGGACAGTCAGTGGAATTGAATTGTAGACATTGCAGCTTAAACTGGGTTATCATCTGATGCTGTAGATCACAGCAGCAGCAGAGGCAGAATTGTATTCAATGACAATCTGCAACCTTTCGCTCAGGATAATCTCTCAGTACACTATTACCATCAAGCAGATCTATGGTTCAGTGCTGAGTTGGGTGAACATGCCAGGGTCAGTACCATGTGTACCTTTACCTGAAGACAACCCATCAAAGGTACCACAATTGACTGGTTACATTCGAAACAGCAGAACTAACATCTGGTACAGAGGCAGAAATGATCCCACAACTAACAAATCTGATCTGAGCTCTGTCATCCTGCCAAATATGGATCATTAAACAAGTTACTGGATGAGAGGACTCCATAAATATCCCCATCCTAAATAATGGAACCGTTCTGGACATTAGTGTAAAAATCAATTATGTGGTGTCTACACTATCCTCAGTCAGACATGTTGAGTCAATGATCCACCTCACCCTGTCATGATGCCCACAGAATCACAACTAATTCAATTCGCTGCAAGTGACATGAAGAAACAGCTGAACACAGTAGATACGACAAAGGCAATGGGCCCTGACCCCATTCCTGCAATAGGACTGAAGAGTTTTCTACACAACAAGCCGTGTCCCTGGGGAAGCTGTTTCATTCCAGCTCCAACTCTGACATCTCCCTGGCAATGTGGAAAATTACTCAGCTATGTCCAGTTCCCTAAGAGGGGAATAAATACAATCTGACCAATTAGCACCCTATCAGTCCCATCACGACAGTCAAAATTGATTGGACTTCTTTTCTTAACAGAGTTGCCAAGCAGCTCAGTGTTGTTTCCAATAGGTCCCCATGCGGAGATAGTGCTGTTGTGGAATTGTCATTGGATTATTAATACAGACCAGGCTAATGCTTGGGCAGCTGGTGGCAGCTGGTGGAATACTAAAAACAATTATTAACATATCGAGCTGTAAAATCTGGTGTCAGTAACAGTGATCTTGTGTCCAATGTTGATTGTAAACATCGATCTCCTTCCCAATGTACTTTGAGGAAGTGAGTCTCCCGTGCTTTCCTGCTCTGGCCTAAAAGTGACTCAAGACACACAGACATGTGATAAACTCTTCAATGGTCTCTGAAACAGCCAAGCAAGACACTCAATTGTATCAACTGGTCCCAGCTGTTAAAGGATATACAGCCGGCCCCAACCATGGTGTCAGAAAAGGGAACAGGAAACATAGTCCTGTTGACCATGCAGAGACCTCCACCCTAACATCTGACGGTTTGTGACAACATTTACAGAGCTTTCCCACAGACTGCACCGCAACATAGGGAAATGAGGACTTCACACAACATATTGAGCTTTCCCTGTGCGAGTTAATGGCTGAACATCTCCTTCATGCAGTTTTACCCATACAATATTCGTATGCCTTAATATGTTTAAACATTGTGAAATATAAAATGAGAACTGCTGGAGTCCCTTCAGCGCATCAATTTTGCTCCTCCATTCAATATACAGGCAGTTCTCAGATAACGCGTGTTGATTAAATATAATTTGGCCGCAATGTGATTCATGAACCTTTATCCATGAAGTGAACTCTCATTCACTGTGACGCGATTCCTTGCCAGGAACCAGCTGAACAGCACAACCCAGCCTCAGGATCCTCTGTCTGCAAAATGTACAATCAATGTGTTCAGCTAAAACAGGAATATAATCTGCTCTGGAAGCCTTGAAACTGAGCCTGAAACCGGGAATTGCAGTCTACATTTAGAAAGAACTTTATTTCAAACAGTGGGAGAATCTTGAGGAGAACTGAAATTTCCCCATCGGCATCACGTGGTCAGTCAGCCACATGCACTTTCTGGAGAAGAGTGTGGTGAAAGGTACACTGCTGTAGTCAGTGACTGCAGTTTGAAAGTGTTACATTTAGAGGACAGTTTCATGACTATATGTGATTTAAAGATGTATTTTAGACTGTGCTAGTGTGTGTTAGACTAAAATTAATTTTTGCCTTTACTGATATTTTGGGGGGGGGGGGGTTCGTCCCTTGCCCTCTTTTTCCCATAGACCCCATTATTAATATTGCACGATTTTCTACAAAACGGTGTTGCACAGGAACACAGCTGCTGCGCGATTGGAGAACAACCTGAACTGATAGCTGATCTATCTTCACACGATACCCCTGCTCTCTCCCTACCCCTCAAATTTCCAGAAATCCTTATTTATATTCAGCGCCTTGGTTTCCACAGCCTGATCTGGGAAAGAGTACCACTGGTTCGCCAGTCTCTGAGTGCAGACATTTATTCTCATCTCAATGCAAAGTGGCCTGTCTGTACCTAAAACTGTGGTCCTTTGTTTTAGACGTCCACGCCAGGGAATTACGATCCCTGCTTCCAATCTGTCTTGCCCTGTCAGAGTTTTATATACTTCACTGTGATCACCACTCATTTTCCTAAACGGCATAGAATACAAGCCCAGTCGCCCCAAACCCCGCTCCAACAACAAACCTGTCATCCCAGAGATCAGTCTGGTCATCCTTCACTGCTCTCCCTCAATGTCAGGTTTGTCCTTTATTGGATAAGGAGACCAAAGCTGCACACAATACTGTACAATGTTCAAAACGCGGTCTCACTAAGGCCCTGTACAGCTGCACTTACTCTTACTCCTGTACTCAATCCCCCTAAAATGAAGGTGAATACACCATTTATCTTCCTACCTGCTTTCTGCTCCTGCAATATTGCTTTCAGTGACTGGTGTACAGGGAGATCCAGATTCATTTCAATGTCACAGTTCCCCACTTGCAGGGTCTATATACACTGGTCAGCGTGCCAATGCCATTCCCTGTATTGACTTCTGGCTTTAGAACTCCTTGCCCTACATGTACCGAGAGGGCTGCGCAGAAATAAACAAAAATGCAGCTTAAGTTCCTTTATAGAGCAACATTTTTCAACCACGCCCTTTTTCAAATGAGAGGCTGCGATTTTATTGTTCCCATCAATGTGCACAACATCTAATCTCTCCCATTGGTCTCCATCTGCCACGTATTTTCCCAGTAATTTCACTTGTCTCAGTCACTTTGGAGTTTTTTTTTACATCCCCCTCACCCACTTACATGCTGTCATCGTTCAGTGCTGTCAGCAGAGTTGGGGATATTGTATTTGAGCCCCTCAACCAAAAACATGGTGTGTATTGGGAATAGCTGGGGCCAAAGCCATGATCCTTGCTATATCCTACCAGTCTTCCATTAAAAAAAAACATTGTTTTATTCCTACTCAGTGTTTCCAGCCAGCTCTCCCATTCTAAAACCATGACCATATATTAGCCTCGGTCCCACAGGGTTCGAATTCGCACAAGAGGCTTGGGGCTTGATCAAAACACTTTCTGAAATTCCACTCGTATTGCATTGATAGCTTCTCCATAATTTTGCTAAAAGCCACTTTCTCAAATATGGCTCCCATTTCATAAATCTCTGTTGACTTTGTCGATGCCCATTAATGTCAGTCCAATACTTTCTTTAAACTGGTTAGTTGCTAATTTCATTATACTCCCTTTTTCTCACCAGAATAAAGATCCCTAGTATTGCTAGGAAGCTTTCTTTTTTGTTTTGTTTTCATCTGTGGAGGCAGAACTGAAGCATTTTGTCCATAGTTCTGCTATTTCCCGGTCCTCAATTATCTGGTATCAAACTGTAAGAAAGCTGCACATTTCTTTCTCTTAATTTTACCATTGACATATTTTCAGAAAATATTACAAGTTCTGTCTTATAAACTTTGAGAAGATATTCTTAAGAAACCTATCAATTCCTATTTTAAGGTACTCAGGATTGACCTTCCACAGACATACAATCACATCAGCAAAGATGCTGTATCATCAGAAATACAGCACGGTCTAAATGAGGCCCATTTGCCAACACAATACCCATAGCCGTATATCTTGAGGCATTTCAAGTGCACTACCGTGTATTTTCTAATGGTTTTGAGGTTACCATGACAACTCCCCTCTCAAGCATTGCATTTCAGACCCCAACAAACTCTGGGTGAAAAGCAATTCTCAAATCCTCACTAAACCGCAAACCCTTCACGTTATCAATGTGGGCCTTTGACTAAAAGGAACAACTGCTGTCCATCCACCCTGTAATTTTATGCGCCTGAATTACGTCCCCCTCAGCCTCCTCTCCACCAATCTAAACAAGTAAAGCTTATCCAGCTTCTCTGTATAGCTGATATGCTCCATCCAAGGGAACATCCTGGTGAATCTCCTTTGCATCCCCTCCAGTGCAGTCACATCCTTCCTGTAATGTTATTCACAGAACTACACACAGTATTCCATCTTGGCATCACCAAAGTTCCGCATAGCTCATATAATCTGTGCCTCAATGAATCAAGGTTATGTTTATAGTCCCCTACGCTTTCCCAAATTGTGTATTAACTGGTCCATCACATTCAGGGATGTGTGGAGAAGCACCCTCTGACCTTCCTAGTGTGCTGCCATTCATTTAGTCCTCCCCTGTCTGGTTCCTTCTTCCAAAGTGTATCACCTCATATTTATCAGGGTTACATTCCATCTGCCATTGAACTTGCCAGCTGACCATTCAATCTGTATCTTCCTGTAACTTAAGGCCTTCCTCCTCACTGCCAACCAACCGGCCAATCTGCGTATCAAACCCAAACTAGCTTATCACACTCCTCACCCCTCGTCCATATTCACAGCTACATTATTTTTTGAGTACTACAAATATTAAAGTTGAAAATCACACAACATCAGGTTAGAGTCCAACAGGTTTGTTCGGAGGCACTAGCTTTCGAAGCGCTACTTCTTCATCAGATGATTGTGTGCTTTGATGAAGAAGCAGCGCTTCGAAAGCTAGTACCGCTGAATAAACCTGTTGGACTATAATCTGGTGTTATGCGATTTTTAGCATTGTCCACCTAGTTTAACACCAGCAACTCTGAATCACAAACAATAAGGGACACAGCACTGAACCCTATGGTATACATGAGACACTGGTCTCCAGTCACACAAGCAGCCGTCTACCACCACCTTCTGCGTCTTACCACTAAACATCATTTGGATGCAATTTGGCAAGTCACTAATCAGTCCGACCTGTTCCCTGGTTGTTCTGATTCCTGGACACATTTGTGCAATATCTGGAAATTCTCCCTAACTTGCGCTGCCAGCTGGTTTCCATGCCCCGTGTGAGTGAGTCCCCTACGCGTGCAGAATTTCCTCCTTATTGCAGCCTTAAATGGTCTGCCCTTTATCCTGCCATTATTTCCCTTGAATGTGGATTAGACAGCCGGAGAAGCATTCTGTTAATTTCCAACTTGTCATATATCTTGTGACTTTATATATTTCACAGGGACCCATCTCTTATTCTTTGAAACTCTAGAGAACGCAGGCCGAGTTTCCTCATCACGCAATCTCGCCAATTGAAGGATTAAACTGGAGAATGTCCATTGAACTTCCTCTGTCGTCAGTATATTCTTTCTTAGATTTGGTCACCAAAACTTTACTCAATGTTCCAGGTACAGTACTCAACAACACGCTGTTAAACTGCTGCAACATGTCTTTACATCTGTATTCTGACTCCCTCAAAGCAAGGCAATCCAAGCTTTTACTTATCACTTGCATATATTCCTCCAAATACCCTTCACATTCACGAACTCACTGTGTGAGTTCTTATAGAAACCCTTCTCATAATCTAAAATATGTAAATTCTACTGGTTCCCCATTATCTATGATGTAAGAATCAACTTCAAACAATTCCAAAGCTTGTCAAGCATGATTGCCCTTTCAGAAATGCATACTGATTCTCTCCAATGTTGCTGTTAATTTCTAAATAACGAATATCACATCCTGTATAATAGATTCCAACAGTTTCCCCACAAATGTCAAGTTAATTGGTCTGCAGTTCTCCACACTATCTCTTCTTCCTTTTGTAGATGCTTGGATCACTACCGTTCATCTATAGTGCTTGGATCCAGACTTTGCAGAATGCACTTCGTAATAGAACACAGTCATCGACAGTGCAACTAATACTTCTATTAGTGGTTTATTTCTGAAGAGTTTGGTATGAAGTACATCTGGTTTGTGAAGGTTAGCAATGCTCAATCCAGCTGCATGTTCAAGTAAAGCCTTGTTACTGATATAAATTGACTTTATGTCTTTCAGTCCACAAGTCCTATATGATGACGTCATGTTTATGGGCGATTTCCTGAATCTTCCTCCATGAAGACAGATGCAAGGTAACTGGTTATTTGCTTGGCCATTTCCCTGTTATCCATAATAAGTTCGTCTCCGCTGATTGCAGATTTCCACATTTGACTGCTTTTCTCTTTCCTTTGAAATATAGATAATAGATATATGCAACCTTTGAGTTCCTGTTTGTTTGCATGCGTGTTCGCTTTTTGATTTCCTTACCCGTTTCATGGCCCTCTTTTCTGGATCTTAAATTCTGAGAATTTTCAGGATTCCACAATGTCTGAAATTATTCTGAAGTCACTTCCTGTGATTAATATAATCTTTAATTTATTATGCTAATCATTGTTAACTCACGTTCTCACTCTTGGGTGTTCTACCCGAAATAAATAAATATATTTTTCAGACTTTGTAGTATTTCTATAAATCTCCCGGGCCTGACCATATATATTCAGGAACACTACAGGAGGGCAGGAAAGAAATAGCGGGGGCCCTGGTTGGTACTTTTGCATCATCGGTGGCCAACGGGTGATGTCCTGGAGGACTGGAGGGTAGGGAATGCTATGCCGTTATTCAAGAAGGGCTACAAAGAAAAACCGGGGAACTATAGACCAGTAAACCTAAAATCTGCAGCAGGTAAGTTACTTGAGAAGATTCTTAGGGAGAAGATATGCATACATTTGGAAAGACATGGCCTTGTGAATGGGGGATTATGGCTCACAGGTTAGACTGCTTTGATAATGTGGCCAGTAACTTTGACAAGGGCATTGTTGTATATTTAGTCAATATGGATTTCAGTAAGGCCTTCAATAAGGTTCTACATGGTACACTGCTCTGGAAGGTTATATCACATGGAATTGAGGAGGAGCTTGCAAATTAGGTTAAAATTGGCTTGATGATAAGAAGAAGAGGGTAATCGTGGAAGGATGCTTGTCAGACTGGAGGCCTGTGATGAATGGAATGCCTCAGGGGTCGGTGCTGGGACTATATATGTGTGTGTGTGTATGTGTATATATATATATATATATATATATATACACACACATATATATATATATATATATACACACACACACACACACACACACACACACATATCTATGATTTAGCTGAGAATGTACAGGCATGATTTGTAAGTTTCAAGGTGACACTAAAATAGGTGGAATCGTGGACAGTGAGGAAGGTTATCAGAAATTTCAGAAATTACAGCAGTAAATTGATTAGGTGGGGAAGTGGGCCGAGAAATGGCAAATGGAGTTTAATTCAGATAAGTGTAAGTTCTTGCATTTTAGAAAGTCAAATCAAGGCAGGAGGTTCATGGTGAATGGCAGGGTCTTAAGGAGTGCAGTGGAACAGAGTGACCCTGGAATTCAGGTGCACAGTTCTCTGTAAGTGGAGTCCCAGGTAGACAAGGCACTGAAAAAGGCATTTGACTCACTGGCCTTCATCAGTTAGAGCACTGAATATCGAAATTGGGGAGTTATGTTGTAGTTATACAAGATGTTGGCGAGTCCATACTTGTCACGTCATGTTCAGTTTTGTTCACTTTGCTCGAGGAAGGATGTTATTAAACTGGAAAGAGTGCAGAAGAAATTTACAAGGATGTTGCCAAGACTCAATGGTCTGAGTTATAGTGAGAGGTTGAACAAGCTTGGAGTTTTTACTTTAGAATGTATGAGGCTGAAGGGGATCTGACAGTAGTGTAAAAGATTATGGGAGGCAGTGATAGAGTGAATGCACTCAGTTTTTTTCCCCAGGATTGGGCAACCAAGGACTAGAGGGCATCAAGTTAAGGTCAGAGAGGAAAGGGTAAAAGGGAGCCTGAGGGGCAATTTCTTTTACACACAGAGTGGTATGCATATGGGACGAGCTACCAGCAGAAGTGGTTAAGGCGGGTACATTCACAAAATTTAATAAAACATTTGGGCAAGCACACAGGTAGGAAAGGATTAGAAGGATGCAGGGAAATATTTTGTTCGGAATGGACCAGTTTGGGCCGAATGGCCTGTCTCCGTGCTGTAAGACTCTGTGAGTCTAACAACCATTGTTCTCCTACTGAATGTTATATTGTACTTCCCCAATTTACTGGAGCGAACTTGACACTCTAGCCTCTCGGCTTCCATGATGTTCCAGAATGTTCAACCATTCCATATTGAATGCAGACGCATTGTAAAATACAACATATTAATGTCACTATTCCTCCAAAGCTGCTTCAGAGCATGGTTAGTAATTAGTCCTTCCGACCACACAATAAACAATAGGTGCAGGAGTAGGCCATTCTGCCCTTCGAGCCTGCACCACCATTCAATATTATCATGGCTGATCATCCTTGATCAGTATCACACAGCACCAAATCCGAAATAATCTACCTCTAGTTTGGTTCACAACATACTCTTCAACCTACCTGATATACACTTATGGAATTTATTTTTCACAACATTAGCAGTCACTTAGTTAACTCAGTTTCGATGCAACTTGACACCATCTATTATTACTGCAGAACCCACGAGTATTTGTTACTCATTCACAGGATGGGGGCTTCATTGGATAACCAGCATTTGCTGGTCATGCCGGACGGCAGTTAAGAGTAAACAGTGTTGTCTTGGACCTGGAGTGACGTGCAGGCCAGACCAGGTAAGAACAGCCAGTTTCCTTCACTAAAGGACATTAGTGAAGCAGATGAGTTTTTCCAACAATCAACAATGGATTCCTGATCATCATAAACTCTCGATACCAGATACTTATTGAATTGAAATTCCACAATCTGCCATGGCAGGATTTGAATCCATGTCCCCAGAACATTTCATGGGTCTCTAGGTTAAGAACCGAGCGATAATATCAGTATGTCTTGGCTTCCCTTTGCATATAGTTGCATATCTAATTTCCAGAGCATATGATGCAAAATATTTGCGCGACAGTTTTGGTTCAGATATATAACACAACAAGTTTGTTTCTCTTTGCTACTTGTAAGATCTACCCAAACTGATTCTGTGGAAACTGATGGACAGAACCTCTGTCGTTATTAGTGGTAGACTTGGATAAGGCATTCGGGGAGGCTCACCTCGATGCTGAGATGATCTGAAGACATGTCCAGCAATACAGGACAAGCATCAATATCCATTCCGCTCTGTCAGGATAAGTGTCACCGTATATTGTCACTGTTCCCTCACACTAACTGTATATCTGTTACAGCACCTACCCTCAACCAAGGCTCACGCTCTGTCTCCAAATAAGGCTCAAGCATGACCATTCCCGCTGCTGAATTCAGCACCTTCCTCCCCCACATTCTCTGTCCCTGATGCAATAGCCTCGTACACTAATAGCACTACATTCATACAACACTATGGACAGACGCCCTCCGGCCACCTCACCATGTCACACCTCACCTGGGAGAAAGTGAGGTTTGCAGATGCTGGAGATCAGAGCTGAAAATGTGTTGCTGGAAAAGCGCAGCAGGTCAGGCAGCATCCAAGGAACAGGAGAGTCGACCTTTCGGGCATAAGCCTCACCTACCCCAGCACTAACAGCAGGGACATCCACTCCCACCCTCACTCATTCTCTCCCTTTCTCCCATTCCAGGAGAAACAGCCTGGAATAGGACAGAAAGGGCCAAGCCGGGTGATGGAGTGCCGGATATCCGTTCCATAATCCCCCTACCATGATATGTGGGGAGGACCCTGGAGAGAGCTGGAGAGGACCAGGAAGCCTTGTGTGGAGATTCTGAAACATCCACGTCCCACCAACCGAGTAAGGAGCAATATTCAGTAAAGAACAATTCTCAATTCAAACCTACTGTCAGTTCCAAACTCATCTCTCTCACTCGCAGAAGAACAGATATCCCATTGCACAGAGATGCAGGCATTGAATTACACAGAAGTATTGGTAAATACCCCAATATACTAACATGCACAATGCATAAAAGGAGATAAGCATGCACACACATAGAAGCACACAAAGACATATACCGTCACACACAAATAGACACAAACACAGAAACACTCAGGCTGATACACAGACAGACAGACATAGTCATGCAAATACAAAACAATAACAAGCACATGGACACACACACACATATAAATGCACATTAAGACACAGACAGTAGTGCCATTAAGTCACAAATAAACACTTTTTTTTATTTATAAGGAGATCAAAGATTCTAGCGAGAAGGTAGGAGACTGATGTTGTGGAACGTATTAGAAATGACTGAATGGTATATTAGACTCGATAGGTCTAATTCTGCTCCTTTTTTAATACTCATGTGGTGTCATGCTCTTCCTGAGACAGCAGCAGCATCAGTGGTAATGTGGGAAAAGATTGGAGGGCAGAATGGTTAATGTCGATTCCTAGTTATTGTACCGAAATGGGGCAGTGATTTGACATGAGGTTAACACAGTTTTTAAAAAATGTGTCCCCCAGTGGAAGAAGGATGTCCCTTTCCCTTCACTGTTGTGCTGTCTGTGGTGTCCTCATCCTCAGGGAGCAGTGAAGACTCGGTTAATTAAGGTATTTTAGTTTGCCCTTGACTGATCTTTGCTGGACAGGAGAGTCAATGTTTATTGGGAACAGACAGGAGACAGATGGTCAGACCCACTCGGATCAGCCATGAGCATTCTGAATGGTGTCATCAAATGGCCAACTGCTGCCCCTTTCAAATGTGTTGTTCCATCAACCCACCCTCCCGGCTGTTACAGGAATATACTGCTGCCCCTACTCCATGTGTTGTTCCCTCCATCTATGCTCCCGGCCGTTAAAAGATATACCGCTGTCCCTACCCCGTGATGCAGATGTTTTTCATATTCCTGGTACATGAATCATATGAAGTCTGTCTGCAGATGCAGCAAGCGATTCGGAAGGTAAGTGGAATGATGCTGTTTGTGGCAACGGGTATTGGGTTTAATTAGTAATATTTCACTGTATCTGTACAGGGCATTGCTGAGACCACATCAGATACACTGGGGACAGTTTGGATCCTCTAAACTAAAAATAAAACTGGATACAATTCCTTTCAAAGTAGTTCAAAGATGCTTCCTTTTACTCATTCCTGAAATGAAGGCCTCTTGTTATCAGGAATTATCTGTTTGGATCTTAGATGAGAAATCTTATTGAACCACGATTTTCAGAGAAGTCGTTCAGCTGGATACATATTTTCTCTTGTTTAAGAAGACTAAAGCTAGGTAATTTTTTTTTGAATGAGATGCATTGGTATTAACACAAATATTATGAAGATATCAACCCATTTTTAAAAAATTAAGCAGATGCATATGAACATCTCATCAAATCATAAAACGGGCACATTATTTTCTTTTGCTAATGAAAGGCACTGTGCACAACAACAGCAATGATGCTGCATACAACATACAGTCTATTATCATCCATTCCAGAGAATGTACATGGAGGTGCGCATGGTCCAGTTTGGTTTTCAGTTGACATTCTTGTATTTTTCTACACAGAGACGGAGAAAAATATTACTTGCTTCAGAAGCAGCAGCCAATTGGTCTCTATCTCTCTCTCTCTTACTGTGTTCTGCCTGAAAACAAGGCGTGAGAGCAGAAAAATCCCGAGCCATCTTTACCACTCGTAAAGGATTCCTGATGAGGATTCATAGGAATCTCTGTACAGCTCGAAGAAAGGGAATTCAGCCAAATCCAACTGTTCCAGGAAGAAATCCGCATTCCCAGACATTTGTGTGAGCAGAATAAGCTCAAAGTCAGAAAAACATTTGCGACACTCTATCATTTTACCATTTGTTCACAGTTCAACTTTATGTGTCCCAGATGTTTCTAGAAAATTACCCAGTCTGATACCGATATCATTGGACACAGCACTCAACTGGTTACATTTAAAATTTGCTTTCACCAATAGAGGAGTGGGGAAAAGACATGAGTGACCCTCCAACATTGGTCAGAACACAAACAAGAGATTCTCAAAGGGTTGGTAAGGTGTGAATTCCCTTCCACAGAAGATTGTGATGCTTGGATATTTCCATGTGTTCAAAATTGTCTATTTAAGACATTTGAAAGACAAATGAATGTAGGGAAATGATACACTGATAGAAAAGTGTTGCTGAGACCTTAATCAGATCAAAGTGCATGGTAGAGCCTCACGCAGAGATGACTCAAAAATGCTTTGCTCTCTCTGATTACAACATGCAATAACAGTACATCCAGGATAATTACAGCCGTTTACTTTGAAATTACAGAAAATGAAAACATAAGGAACAGGAATAGTTAATTCGGCCAGTCAAGCCATTGTATACAATCATGACTGACCTACTGTTAGCATTTATCTTCCTTAATGGCCAGTTATTCACAATCCTGAGCTCTCTGACAGGTCAAAGATTCATGTACCACCTCTTTAAATACTTTCAGTGATGTAGCTCCCCTTACTCTCTAGTCCAGATAATTCCTGACATTGATTACCCTCTGTGAGAGAAAAACACTCTCTACACATACACCATCACCTATTGATATGAACAAGAGGTGAACACAGGGGCTCAGGAAAGAGTGAATGGCCTTGAGATCAAGGCAGTAGTTGACTGAGGATGTTATCGGGACCACCTACTTATTTGAGCTTAATGAGAATCAGGTCTAACCTTCCCCACTGGTTGGAGTCTTTCAGAGCACAAAGGAAGATGTTTGTGGTCGGTGGCCGACAATCCTCTCAGTCATCTCTTCAGGAGATCCTCAAATTAACTTGCTCAGCACAAACATCTTCAGCTCCTTCGTCAACGCCTGTATGCCCCCATTCCCGGTGCTCCCCATCTATCTCAAGATCAGAAGCAGGGTGATCACTGAAGATCACACAATATTCAGAACAATTTGTCCCCCCTCAGCTCCTGAACCGGTCTGTGTCTATATTCAGCAAGACCCAAACAACATTCACGTTAGTGCTGTTAAAGTGTCGGTAACATTCATGTAACAGCACGGCCAGACACTGCACATTTCCACAGTTAAAAGAGGAGCTCATTCAGCACCTCAAGCTGGTTACATGGATGTGTGGAAACCATTCAGCCCATCGAAATGACTGAACAAGAAGAGGGACAGCCCATTCAATCATCCTGCCTGTTCCACAGGAAGAGGAGGCATCTAGTCAGTACATTGAGCTGTTAAACAGGAACAGGCAGAGTCCAGTAAGACCCCTAAACATGTTCTATAGAACCAGGAGGAGACCATTCACCCCTCGAGACACTTACACAGGAATAGGAGGGTGTCACTGATGCTCTATCCTGGAAAACAAATGGAGCAGATACTGCACTCACAGACGGCTCACGATGTTCCTCGTGGCTCCATTGCCTGTGGGACACATTATACTGTAACATGTTTTGCCGGCAGTGAGGAAGGAAGCAAATGATTTGTGCCAAGCCTCAAGGAGGCATCTCCATCTCCAGGAAGACAGACCCATGTTCTCCGTGGGGTCAGAAGCTGGTGGGGATAGTTAACTGTTTTAGAATGGA